>NW_027115682.1:1048198-1104466 GCF_000696795.3 Halyomorpha halys | reverse complement strand
AATTAGCAAACACTCTAGAATCAAAATAAACAACGAACAAACGAAAAACGACAGGACTTTTTGAATGCCCTGGTACATTCAGTAATTTTGATCATAGTTAAAATGGTGTGTTACAGGCGTGTAGAGAAACTACCCATTGGTAGCACTCTAATGACATTTTACATTAGCACGTCTTTTGGCCATCTTCTTTTCAAGCGCCTCGGAGGATTGTCAGAAATGTAAGAGGGTGCAAGATTAGAACTAGTTGGTTTGAGTGGTTAGGAAGTTTATAGTGGAAGGAGTGATATCTGGTTCGGGCTAGATCAGTTACATAGGGAACATTAAGGTCTTTATGCATGATTTTATTTGTGACAAAGTAAGGAACATTGAGGATTTTACGAAGGATTTTGGATTGTAAGGGTTGGATACGAGAGGAATTCAAAGGTTCAGTAGATCCCCAAAGCTCAACTCCATATGTCCAGATTGGCCTTATTACAGTCATGTAGATTAGTCTTTTGTAATGAGTTGGAAGTTTAGACCGTTCGTCTAGTAAGTGCTGTAATAGTCGAAATCTACGCGCAATTTCCTGTCTTTTCAGTCTTGTGTGAGGATTCCAGGTTAATCGTTTGTCCAAATGTAGTCCAAGGTAGCGGATCTGTTCGACAGGGGAAGAGTGACATTATCAAATGAAACTGTAGGGCAGTCGGTAGGTTTACGACGAAGGGTAAAGATGATTTGATGGGATCTGTTGGAATTGATCTTAATCCTCCAATTACGACACCATTCTTCGAGAGCTGTGATGTGAAAAATATTTTTAAAAACAAAAAAGTATTATAGTTTTTCTGTTTCTATTCATGCTCTGCATTCTGATTCTTTCTTTCAAATTTATCATGCTCAATGGAACATAATTGAAACAAATGGTTCGTTTTGGTTTTTTTTTTTTTGTAGAGTTATAGCTACGAATTATTAGATGAAAGGTAGTCAATATTGTTGGCTAAAACCCTCACTAAATTAAAAAAGTTTTGTTTTTAGTTATTGCAGGCTCCCAGAATAGAGAGACCATGGTTGATTGGCCCTCAAAAGAGCTCTTCATTAACTTTTTCTTTCCAATCTCTTTTCATGTTTAGTTTTTGTAGTGTTCATAATGAAAAGGGGTTTCAAAAGGTTTTTTTTTCGTTCTTGGTTTTATTAACCATGTATTAATTAGTTTATTTGAATATTTTATCAATTTATTATTACTATTTTACCCTAAATTACGATCCTATTGATGGTAAAGGTACATTTGATAGCTTATGGTAACTAACTTGGATATTAAATTTCATATTGCTGTTAAAAATATTACAGTTGGCACAAAGATATAATTCATTACTTTTTAATTTATTAAACTTCATGGGATATTTTTGCTCAGTTATAACATTTCCTCCGATCACATACAGTTTTTTTTTGTTTGTAAAATTGCTTTTTTTAATTAGTAATTAAAATAAATAATGGGCTGATTCCCTTCATTCATGAACTATATCATTTTAATAACAGATTCATAATTCTCTGAAAATTATAAATACAATTTTTTCCGTTGGTACAATTTTCTAAAAGATCGTCTTACTTGATTAATTATCGGTTGTCAACGATCAGAATTTTTTTTTTTCTTGACTACAATCTTATCTTGTTCTAACATGGGGAAGGAGAGGCTCTATTTAATTTTATAGGAACATTATTGTTTCCAAAGTATAACGATCCGATCATTATCGTATTGTTTTCTCCTGGCTTGTCCTTAATTAAATATTTACGAAAGAAGAAATTAAATGAACTTCCTGGTGGAGGCAGAGACCGATGCAGTGCTGACTGTTGCAAACGCTAACTATACACTAAGTGACCTTGACTCTTCCCGACCTCTAGGCTGCCACCATAGAGCCGTGACGACTCGCGGAACACCACTCACCAAATACCCAGATCCAATCTAAAGTTGGCCAGCTCACAAACGGAGCAATTAGTGCCTGAGGACTCAACTCTATTTGATTGCTTCCTCCTCACCTCTCCGCTCCGCCTTACCCCACCAATCTGTCCGGGATCAATCCCATCGTCGCCCTCTTCCATCCCATTAAGGATTTACATCAGTATTTTCCTTATTAATTGGAACATCTGTGTTGAACACCTATATTTCACAATGACTCTAATATCCCGAAGTTGATCAAATATATTTGTTATAATTATATATTTGTATTTGTTTAAACTTTATCACCAAGGACGCGAAGGATAATTCAAGTATTATTGTGTTTTATTTTAAACCTACAGACAAAATTAAAAAAAAAATGGTTTACTACCACACTTTGTCTCAAATTGTTTTACATTCTTTTTTTTTCTTAAATATTAAAAATATATTCAGTTTCAAGTTTAAAACTTACACTTTAACTTTATATTCAATATTTTTTTATAACAAAATCTTATAAATTTTTTTTCCATCTTGTTAGTTGGGCCTTCGAAACAAAGTGTAATTCTGGTAATTTTGGGAAATGGGAACAACATTCAATACAAACACGCTTTTTGAAGTAAATAGAGTGGTCGCAGCTGGTCCTGCGTCCAATTATCCGAACTCCCTCGCTCTTTCTCTGTTTGTTTCGTTTCTTTTCGCGTGGTGATTGGATAATTATATTATTAATTATCAATTGATGAGCAATTTGTAAGCGAACGGAATACAATTTACAAAAAAAAAAATACAAAAAAATCTTACTAGGAACGTAAATTATTTCCATTCGTGGTATACTAAAATATCTAATGTTGTATTTGGATTTTCGTATTTAGAATACTAAATAAACATTTATGTTATTACTGAATATACCAGCATATTAATATTAATATAGCCTCTGAAACCTTTTTAGTAAGGGTTTTCGTTTTTTTTTATTTCCCTTTCGAAATGCTTTCCCTTGATGGAATAACCAAACGATGGATTGAGATCTGACTTAATCTGTAGGCAACATATGACTCCTCGCAAGCCCCTCAGTACGTGATATATTTACAAAAAACGAAATTGCGTCGTCTGTGTATTTTAGATTCACTTATAGAAGTAATGTTGCATGAGAGATTTTGTCTTATATTTTTGCTATATTCTACTCTGCAACTATGATTTCTTGTGTGATAATTTTACGTGTGTGGGATTGATTTTATTTCCATTTCTTCTAATAATAGTTTTTTTAATTTCATACATTTACTGATAAATCATAGAATTATGTACAGTGTTGGCGCTATATAATTTTGATGATTTTGGGTGGAAAAAATCAATTTACATAAATAATGAAAAATGAAAAAAATGGTCATGAATCTAAATCAAATATGGCAATAATAGCTTTAAAAAACAAAACAAATTTTGTAAATAAGCTCTTTAATTAGTCCAATAAAAGTAACTAAAAAAATATTTAAATTTTATTTTATGTATATTTATTATTAAAATTTTGTTTTTTCCTCAATTTGTTTGAAAGTTTGAAATTCAACTAGTCTTAGCTGAATGTTGATATTCAATATTATAGTAGAGGCCGGCACTATTAGCTAACACGGAAATTACTGATATAAATCTTATCATCTGCGACCTTGATCTCATTACAACAGGAAACAGTATAGTTCTTGCCTTTTAAAATTAACAATTAAATCTCATGTTCAATAATAATATTGATAATGTTTTTTTTCTGTCACTGAATAAATTAATAAGTTTTATACTCTAATTTCGAGATTGGGAATAATTCCAACGGTGGATCGTAAATATTGACCGGTGGTCAAGACACATTCAATCAGTCGTTTAAGGGTTGTAGCTTAAATGAAATGTAATGGAGAGGGAGGGGGTAAGCTGCCTGAAAATGTGAAGCCAAAAAGGCGAGCCTGATGATGAACTTCGGGGCGTGGAAGACGAATTGGAGTCAACCAGCGGCTGTTAACTACTTCAGTTTAGATTACTATAGCATACTTTCTTATTATCTCCAACGTGAATATGAGCTACTAGGGCGTCAACTCTCCTCCATTTGGCCTTCGTCTTCCATTTGAAGCAGAGCTGGGTACGTTACACCCTAGGTTGTAGTGGTACAATATCATTTATTATTAAAAGATAAATAGTATAATCAAATCGCACATGTTTTAGATTAAATTTTTATATAACCAGAAGGGAGAAATAAATAAAGAAATTAATAAAAGTGCTGAAAAGAATTTTGGAGCTTTAAGGATTTTACGAAGGATTTTGGACTGTAAGGATTGGATTCGGGAGGAATTTGATGGTTTAGTGGAGCCCCAAAGCTCAACTCCGTATGTCCAGATAGGCCTTATAATAGTCATGTAAATCAGTCTTTTGTAATGGATTGGCAATTTAGACCGTTTGTATGTTGTAAATGTTGTAATAGTCGAAGCAGTTTCCTGTCTTTTCAGTCTTGTATGAGGATTCTATGTCAGTGGTTTGTCAAGATGTAGTCCCAAGTAACGGATTTGTTCGACAGGAATAAGTGGGTTATTATTAAAGGATACTGTAGGGCAAGAGGTCACGGGCTTACGACAAAGGGTAAATGTGATTTGATATAAAATCTAAACATAACTTTTATATAGTTTTGTTTGAATAGTCAAGGTAAAACACACTTTTCTGGCAATAATGTATGAATTTGTAAAAATGCCGTATCTAGACCATCTACCGCTTAGTAGATTTGTTTTTATGGGCTCTACTATAAAAAAAAAAAAGATAAATAATAAAAATTATAAAAACCAACACCCTAATGTAATAACAAAAATTGGATGTTTTTGTTTTTGGCCCAATATTATTCCTTTATTCCTCCTGCTTCCCCTTCTAGGTACGTCTCTAAGTCATAATTCTGTAGTTTTGATTTATGCAAAGTTCTTAAAGTGAATTAGGTTTGCAGAAATTCAGTTCAGACCCTTTTGTTTCGTCTTTTTAATTCAAATTATTTGGTTTTCTTAAGTACATTTAAACCATATTGTTCCGTCTATTTGATACGGCGTTGTCGTTTGACTTACTTAGCTAAGTAAACACGAAGTGGATTCAGGCTGAACACAAACCTGTTTCCTGAAGTCGATAAGAAAATGCTTCGTGAAGCGGATTAGTTGCGAGATTACTTCTACCTCAGGCACCCCCACTCTTCCCCATTGAACTGATAGTGTGTGGGACCGCCTGTTTCTTATCTATTCTCATTGTCGGTTATCTCCCGGTTCGCTTGAATAGACTACAAATAGGTATTTCTGTTCCACTGGTTTCAGAAAATGGGTGTTCTTAAGTCTATTAAGTAATTTAATAAGACGTGATTAAGTTATTTTAAGTTTTATAATATTCAGATATATAAGTCTAGTTGTTTTAGTCTGTAAACATTATTTATAATCTTCATGGTTTAAATATAATTAGTAATAAAATATTCTATAGTACAGAAACTTAGGAAATGGGGCAAAAGGGCAACTTGTCTCTGCCCCGAAGCTCTAAGGGTCCACGATTCTCTGTTCATATGTAATACAAATTAAATTTAATATTTCCAAAAAAAAATATTTAACATTTAATTTTTATTTATTTACGTTTTATTCTATTTACTTGAAAACTAACAAATTTATAAAATTTATGAAATTCAAAGATTGTTGCTTCGTTCACACTTCCATAATAGTTAGCCTCGTTTACGGCAACTATTTTTTGGTTTTTCTTGAGTTAAGTGTTCTTTGAACGGTCCCATTGAGTCTATGTATAATCTGAGAAATAGTTTTCTAAGTTAAGCAAATGATAGGCATTTAGTGAATACCCCTTACTGAAATATTAATGGTGTGAGATCTAAGCGTTTTCATCAAAAAAGCTGTAGATAATAGTTGAAGTGTTCTATGGAATAATTAAGATTGGAGAGGGCTCAAGACTCTACATTGTGCTACTCCAACATAATGAGAAAGGGATTAAAAATGAGATGGTTGTTAGAAACTGTGAAAAAAGCGGAATAATTGGATCATATGTAGTAGGCTTGAGGGTTTTATTTTTACTCTCTCAGAAACTATTAAACGTCTTCGTAATGTAATCGAATTTTTGTTCATTGTCAAAAATGACTGAGATTAATCTGTACTAATTATATTTATGAGTTGATAATTTTTTTTTTTTTTTGGCGCCGTTATGAATGGATCGAAACTAGGGTTAGGAGACTCTGGAATTATTTTAATTGTCTTTAGTGCATATAGCAATTTCACTCTATTTGGTTCAAAATATAATCCTTCAAAGTTTATTTTCTTTTATCAGGTCCTATGTAATTAAAATTCAGATAATATAGCCATTAAAATAACTTACAAACTTACATAATAAATGTAAAACATTTAATTAGGTATGATGTCAATATTGACACCTTGGTCGAATAAGATTTTATAACAAAACTTTTGCAAAACGTTAATTTAATCACAAGAAACAAATTTTGTTTACCTCTGTTTGCATTCAGAGATAATCTTCGTACAGCACCGTATTTTCTTTGAAGAATTTGGCTACTGTGCATTTCAAATAAATTTTCATAGAAATAATGCTACTAAAAAAAATCAATTAATTAGAGAAAAAAAACTAGAACGGGAGAAATTTCCAGAGCCTAAGTGACAGTTGACCTCAGTTCACATGTACACATTTGTTTCGCAGGCGTGGGAAGCGACGTAAACGGGAATAACATTATCTCATTAGCTAATTGGGCTGAATTTGGAGAGTGTGAATTATGTATGTCATTGATGAAGTAATTAAAATCTTTGTGCGAGTTGGTTTAATTTTCGTTTTAATATTCTAGTGTTTATATTCTTATTTATTCGATTTTTAAACATAAGAAATATTTATAATAAAATTTAATTTTGTTCTGCAATAGACATATAATGTTAGGACTCCCATTCATGACTTAATGAAGACATATTGCCCAACACATTTAGCGAGGTATTATCATAACTGGTTCCATTATTCTATCCCATCTATCAAAACTTATCAGAGCTTCCGTAGTAGCTTGATACGTCAGTGTAAACTATAAAAGTTTAAATCACTATTGTAAAATAGAACATAAATCACTTAAAAAGGCAAATATAAATATAAATAAGTATGTACGTAGATAAAAGTAATAAATAAAAAAAATTAAAAAATACAAAAAAAACTCTACCTTTAACCTACAACCCATGAAGGGTCTTGGGTTAAGTATTTAGACAATATTAAATGTCGATTTTACAAATGTTAAATTAATAATCTTATCTAATCGTTTGTTATTAAATTGATGTAACATAGTGGAATATAATTGAAATCAATGTTGTATTAACCCTGAATAAATTTTTATCTATGGTCTCGCTTCAAGAATAAGATATCAAAAAATCAAACCAAGGATCCCTGAAAATGACTTGAAACAAATTGACTCACTCATTTGATAAACCTCTCATCTTAATTTTTTCCATGGTAGATTAAGTTTTTATCAATGGTCAGTCTATCTCATCTATATCATGTAGAACACCACCAGTAACAAAACCTTGCTATATACATAGATAAAATACAAAAATTATGAATACAAGCTATAATTATGTCTTATGACAGTTTTTATTTAGACTTTCAGAACTGATACCCGAAATTTGGTTTTTTGGAGAATAGATCTTTCTCAAATAACTTGTTCCGTTTACTCCTGACCACTTGTAGAAATCCGACTTCTTTTTTTTTTTTTTTTTTGTCAATATCTTAATATTGCATCTACTCCTTAAGTAATAATATTATTCAGAATGAATATAAAACGGATTTATGCGAAATTGTAGAATAAAGTACTTTTTTCTTTCTCTTCCAGACACCCTTCAACATAATTTGAGGTGAAATAGGCGTTCGTGTTTGTGCATCTCTCGGCGGAGAAGATTACAACGAGCTGGAAATAAGATTGTTCACATTCTATCAGTTTCCGACCGCAGGAATAGATTGCATTTTTCAGTGGCATTCTGGATTTCCAATATTCTTCGGCACTATTTTTTTTTTTTATATATATATTTTCAATACTTCCTGCAGTATATGAAAAATACTTTTATTCATTCGTGTCTCTGTTTTTTAAATGTTCTACGAGATATTTACCGTATTATTAATTAACACAGTGATATTTGTATTGATTTGACAACTAAAATTCAATGACTGTTATTATAGTAGATTCCTAAATACCTTTAAAATTCTAGAAGTGTTATAGACTATCTTCAGTTCATTTAGAATAGCTGCTCTTACACTGTTGTGATGTGGATAATTTTTTTATTAGTGTTAATAGACTTGAAATAGGGCAGAACATACAAATTTCAATCTTATATTTTAAAATATAAAAAAAGATACATTTTACTAAAGTATAGAAAATTTATACTTATATTTTAAATATAAATTGGACCAAATTAATATATTTGTTTTGGAGGATTACCTTGGTTCATTAATATTATAATAAACCAAAATTCCTAGAAATTAGTGGAAATTGCTGATTAAATCCCCCGGGGTCGTGCTTATAGATCCGGAACCTACTAATGCTAGTGCTAGCTTGCACTCTCAGTCAACCATGTATTATCTTGTGAAATTCAAGCTCATCAGTAGAATCGTTAGGTTGCAGTAATAACTTCCGACAATTTACCTTATCAGCGTATATTTCATTAAAAGGTTAATAGTTAAGAATAACTTTTTTTTTAATTCAAAATTTATTTATTGATAAATATTACAATATGCTGCAACGTTTTTGGGCCTTAGGTTATAGTAATAACTGATCACATTCATACTAAAATAACATAAGAGTAAAAATAAATAAATGAAAAAAGTACATACAAATAAATTAAATCTTTCTATAAATATATACAATCAGAAGGATAAAGAAAATAAACATAATCAAACTATGTATATGAAAAAATAAATACATGAAATAATTACCATTTGCATTTCACTCACTTCATTATATATACTATCGACCCAAGGATCCCTGAGCCCACTCTTATCTCTCACATATGAGAGGTATATAGCAGAGCTCTTTGAGATCCAGCGCATCCCTTTCACCGCGCCACTGGTAATGAGCCAGTGAAGGTTGAGCAATTGTGCTAAAGCAGCAAATACCCAACTTGAGTGGAGCTTCTGACCACAACCAGAGCTCCAACTGTCCATTTTTAGTTTACTATAAGTTTCTTGGCCCCTGCCGTTTCAATCTTCGGGTTGCATTGAAGGTCTTGGTGTAGTGTTCTGTTGGAAACGTAATAGGGTGCATTGATTATAGTTCTAAGGATTTTGAATAGAAAGGTTTGGATATGTTTAATGTTAGCTATTCCCTAAAGTTCAAGCCCGTAGGTCTGGATAGGATCTGAGTATAGTGTTATGAATTAGAATTTTTTTTTCTAGTGAGAGATGAGAGGTCCGGCTGAGCAGTCGCTATAGTTGGCTGAATCGTCTGTTGAGTCCTTATCTTTTAAGTCTTGTATGTTGGTTTCAGGTGAGTCTTTTGTTTAAGATGAATCCAAGATATCGCAGTGCGTCGGATCTGGGTAAAGAAATGTTATTAAAAATAACAGGTAGGCAGAAGCTGTGGCGGATAGTAAATGTGAGTTGGGTGCATTTAAGAATTAATAATTAAAAACTAATATTTTTTCTATTTTAAAAAATAATTTATTTAAGTAACTCGGAAACAAAATTGTGTTTAACTATTATTACCTTTAATTGTTAGAAAATGTTAACTAATGTCTGAAAAATTATGGTAAATTTTAAATAATCTTTAAAAAATTACATTTTTAAACTATTTTTATTAAATTGTACCTTTTAGTAATCGAAAATAGAATAAAGAAAGAATAAACATACAGACAAATATTAAAAATTGTGCTGTGACTTGCAAATGTTTAATATGAGTAGCTCAGTTAAAAACGGCCAGATCCATTTTTCAGTCTAGTAGTTCCATACTCCATCCAATGTTGAAGCTCTTTCATTATTAAAAAAAAAAAAGACCAAAAGCTTGTTTTAAATGCGTTATAACACTTTTTTTCTGCCACCACTCAAAATATGCGAGGTCTTTTGGAGACAGTCGGAGATGATTATTTGGGCCAATTAACCACGAACTTCACTCAGACTTTGGTTGAGTGGTTACTGTTTTATTTTAACCTTAGTAGTGGCCTTACTGACATAAAAGATAGGTACAAGTTCTCATTATAGAAGTTTTCCTTTTCAACATAGCTACACAGATGATATTTAATTTATTTGCTTAGCTATGTTATAGACTTACAAAGGGGGTTGGCCTAGTCTGAGTAAGATAATAAGTAATATGACAAAGGTTAAGCCCATACCGATATTACAATGTATTACTAATTGTTCTTCAAAATGTTTCAGTTATTCTGTGTGTAGTTCATAGTTAAAAAGAAGAGATCTTGATATTTTCATATTTGTTAATTAAAAAGTATTTAATTGCTACAAGAAGGAAATAACTGGCTGCACATTCGTAACCCATTTTTTGGAGTTTCGGAGGGATTTAACCCTAGAAGAATTCTATAGGTGGGTTAGAAAATAGTTGAAAATATATAGCAGGAATTGACAAAGTAGTTTCTCGTGTTCTAAGGCTATGTGGGTTACCTCCCTTCTATCCCCTACTTTGACTACTTTAAACTTATTTGGAGTATCTGCTTAGATCAATGAAGTATTAGGTTATAAATAAATAACTTGTTTAGTTTCAAGCACAACTATTACTTCATTACTATTTCAAGTTATAGTAATTGAAGATATAAATGTAAGTGATATTTCGGGAAAAATATAGGTGTTTACTTTGAAGAATGTTATAACACTTTTCTATGTATCACCCTATTTAATTCTTCTAAACTGTAAATTGTGGTAGAGAAGTTAAACATTTAATTTTGTCGTATAAAATAGAAGTGAGCATTAAATTAAATATTGCTGTGTTTTTTTTTCACCTGGTCAATTCAACCTCTCATATTTTGGAATGATTTTAGGTATCGGTTCTAAAATATTTTGTTTTGACAGTCCTGTACTAAATATTGATTATTTTTCTGTTTTACTCTTTTAAAAAAGTGTGCTAGGTGGCCCAGGTCGAATAAAGATGCTACATTTATCGTTTCATCTTAGAAACTGGAATTCCGCTGAGCCAGAGTATTGAAGATAAAGCTATCCCGATAAACTATCACTTGCTTTTTCCTATTAGTGTTTTATGACGGCAATATTCCTTCTGAAAGCGAGTTGGTTTTTATTCCGTCGCTATATTTTACACTTTATTGCCGTTTCACAAATATAGAACATTGTTTTTGCTTAGAACCTCGCGTGACGATAAAAATATTACGTGACCCATATCGGCGACAGTGCTCTAATGATTCGGGTGTTTTATAGAGATAATTTAAGCAGTTTATAGATAATATTTTATAGTTTATGTTGGAGGAAACGTGAGATATTCTTTGTATTAAAAAAAATATGTATATCGACTGAAAATACTGGTATTAATATAGACAACAGCATTAAACATTTGAAACATTAGATGTTTGTCTGTAGATTAGAAATTAAAAAAAAATAAATTGTTTAATCATGAGAGATATAATTTATTGACAAAGTTATGCTATTCAACTACATTATGTTGGTATATAACACAGCATACTTATAACCAGTAAAACAATTTAAAGGGCTCACATGGTTAGGCCTAGATCTATCGATCTGAGATCTGCTGGCGGCGTCGGTTCGAATCCGGCTTGGGGCGTTTTTTCGTTTAGTGGCTGCCCCACAAAATGATCATGGTTAGAATAGGTTGGTCACCTTTAGATAACTAGGCAAACATCACCTTCGCTGTGGATTTCCTTAAAAAAAAAAGATTAATTACAATTTAGAATATACATGATAGTAATATATATATATGCCCTTTTTTCTTTTTCCTTTATATATTTTGTTTTTTAAAGTAATTTATTTTCTTATTTATCTTTAACTATAATTTTCTCTCCTAACCCAATACAATTTTTTTTTTAACCCTTTGACAAATATAACAGTATCAATATTAAAACTTTTTAAATATAATAATACATAATGCACTTAATAATCTTACATAATCTTCCTCATAGGTAATATTTAATTAAAATCTTAAAGCACTTAATGGAACATCAGTTGAATCTTTAGGTTGTAGTATTAACAATATTACCTTATCAGTGTTTATTTCCTTAATATGCGTGAATAGTTGAGAATGATTAATTAAATACTAATGTTTATATTTTTTAAAGTAGTGTATATAAATAGTTTGCTTGTTTAACTGATTTTGATTTTATTGTATTTTTTTTTATTTGAAACACTTAAACACTTGTTTAAATCACAATCTTCAATATAAATAGTAAAAAAATTGAATATAGTAACACAGAATGCACTTGATAATCTAAAATAGTCTTGCGCTTAGGTAATATTTAATTAAAATTTAAAAACACTACTCGACAAGTATTTACATAGATGCCAGAGTAAACATTCATTTATACAAGAAAATAAAGGACTGAATTTAATTAATAATTATAAAAGGTGATTAATACATAATTTGAATAATCAAATAATGCTTAAACTGCTTGAAGAATGTAATGTAATAAGATCTATATTTTTCTCTATAAATATGTATAATTATAATTCCTTAGTGTAGTTCACTAGCTTATGAAATATATTTGTTATTATTTATCATCGATCATCTTATTCATATAACAGGAATTTGAATAATGTTTTCCTCTCCTCTCTTTAACCTCTTTGATGAGAGTGATTTCCTTTGTTGTTTCGTTTATTATTTCAAATCGTTTTCGTCATGAGATTTTTATTTAATAGGATTTACTTAAGTTCTATTGTGTCCGCATTGTATCATTATATAACATATCCTTACGGACTGAGATATCAGGTCACAGAAGTAAGGAGTCATATGATCCGATGATTCCATTCTTCGAAAGATCGATAGAGATGATTCAACACTTCACTTGTACAAAATTGATAATGTAAATATAAACCAAACATAAATAATTAATAAATATAAACAAAGTTGATACAGTATCACTGTCCGTGGTGGATATGAGAAACTGTGCCCTGTAACTATTCCGTTTATTTAGTTAGTTGCTTGTGTTGTGTTTTCGTAAATGTATCTCTATTTCTCATTCAAGTTTTTATTTGTTATCTTTGAAGTTATTATTTCTTCATGTTATTTTTTTTTTTTTACTTTTTTTCAATTAAATGTTAAAAATTAGGGTATTGCCTTATACTGATGAAGACATATAAATTTGAGGATTGTTTACTATGCAGTTTTTATTGGTATTATTTTGTTTATACTTGTGATTTTTATACATTTAATAGTTGAAATAGTAATACATTTAATTAATTGGAATTGAATAGTCTGGAAACTAAATTTTGAGTAAATTAACCCAAAAATGATTTTTTTTTTAAAATAAATTAAAAAAAAAAACTATCTTTTATTCATTGTATTCATTTTATCCGGATACACAGTTTCCATTATCTTTTGTATTGCTAGCAATCTGAGATAACGGTTAATGGTAACCCAATTAAATTAAAAATTTATTTCATATAACCGTGGTGCCTGAAAAGTAGATGGCCTCGAGACCTTATATTGTAAAAATGTTTTTAGTGTGTTACCAGTGAGTAGATTCTCTGCGTGTCTGTATTATACTATTATGATCTTACTTCAAATTTACTGGATATATTTTATGTATAGTTGTAAATGTGAAAAACTAAATATATTATAAAAAAATCATAAAGTATTTATTGATATTGTTTATTTCACTTGTCTGTTATTATATTGTTAAACTTATAACCCTGACAGATATCTAGTTTTATCTAGTGAAATATCAGGATAGGTTAATGATTAAAAAAATAAATAAAACAACTTATGTCAGATTTAGTTTTTACCTTTATGTATAAATAATTTTTTTTTTTTTTGCTTTTAGATGGCTGCTTCCAGAATATTTACATTTAAACTGTTTAAATCTAATTATTTTTGTATTGATTGGGCGCCATTTTATACTAAAAACCAGTGCTAAAATTGTTTGTCATAAGGCTGTTAAGTGCAATGAATAATCATTTCGAGTGTTATTAATGTTAATTGGCTCCTGATGCTCGTGTGTACACTTAAAAAGGGTTATAATGGATCTCTCAAATTTTAACATACTTCAATTTCATTCAAAATTGATAATGCTTTCCTATATAATTAATTTAATAATCGATTGGAGGAAAGCATGTTATATAGTCCTATTAATGGAAAGTTATTTCTTTATTTATGGTACTTCCGTTTTAATACCCCTAGTAATTATATTAAATTTGCTTGTGTAGTTTAAAGTTGTCTCTTACAATTAGCGTAAACTGTACAAGTTGAGAAGACTTCTGGGTTTTATCTATGGAAGTTTTGAGTTTTTAATCTTATAGCTGTGAGGAAAAGAGAATTTCCCATCACGCCCCCTAAATCATTCTTATAAGATAACAATGACATATAACCGACCTTATAACTCATATCGGAGGCTACATAAATTTAATTTTTTTTCATTATTTTTCACTCCAGAAAATTCACTTAAAATGAGTTTGTATCGATCGTTTTTTTAACAGTATTAGTTATCTTGTCCTTGTGTTTGGTATTTTTTTTTTTTTTTTTAGAAAATTTGCAAATATTTCAATTATGTCCGGAATAATTACTGATCAGTTATTTCGCAAAGATTTTTTTCAAAAGAATTACATTTTTTTATTAATAACTTTTCCCCTAGTTTCGTAATGTATTGCTTTTATCTTGACAGTACCCGGAGTTTGAGGCATGGTCGAAAATTATTTTATTTAAATAACTATTATTTAATTTAAGAAAATACTGTAGTTTCATGACAATTATATTTTAACTACAAATTTACTACTTTATTAAGCAAATACTCGACAGTATTGATGCGATATAGAAATATTATAACACACCGTATAGGCTATAATATATATAATACTTAATTAACAACTGTTCAAAACAATATAAGCCGTTGCATTTTTTCTCCTTTCTTATTTTTTTTATCGCATTCGTTTAAATTTATAATTCATTATAACGTAATGGAAAAAAAATACAATAGTTTTATAACAATTATATTTTAATTATAATTGTATTACCTTATTAATCCAGCAAGGGACGCATCCGCTGAGCGCGTTGGACATGGGTCCCAGAGCGCTAGGTTTGGAACATTGTGGATTCGATACCCACCTGGGGCAGTAGTATTTTTTCTTGGCGGTCTCGAGAAATTAATGTTGGCACTCCCACCTTGGTTAGTACGCTGCGACAACTTCAAATTAGCAGAGGACCACTAGGTCCACTTGTCGGACTAATTCCCACCATCAGTCACGAATACCAATATCAAATATCAAACTAACACATAGTATTACACACATAAATATAGTATTAGTACAATATAGATGAAAAATTATTCTATAACATTTAACCGCATAGTATATATTTAAAATGCCTAATTATAGCAGTTCAAAACAATTCAAGCTACTGTGGTTTCTTGCTCAATTTTTAAGTTTATTTTCCTGTATTTTTAACTTTATAAAGGCTGGTATAATAAATTTTAAAGATGAAAAATTCCAAGATGTTTCTTCTTAATGAGATTATTTAAGACATTTTTAAATTTAATTAATTTATTCTTACTTAATTATTGACACTTTAGATATATTTTTGTATAACCATGGATTGGTTTAACTAATTCTGTATAAAAAAAACAAAAAAAAAGTATCTAGTTTCTGAACTTTGAACATTTAGTATTCGTTAAGAACATCCTTTTTCTTTTTGTAGGAGTTATTTATTTGACAAAATTACACTTTCGCCTCTTCTTGTATTGTTCATCTTTCAGAACTTATTATAATGTTTTGCATTCTCCTAGTTGAATTTGATAATGAAATAATACAATCTAATTTAAAAAAAAACTATTGATTTATTTCATATTTTACAAAATGAAAATTACTTTTTGAATCCATGTCTCCTCAATCTGAAAGTGGGATAGGTCCCAAACCTTGGAGAAAGTTAGATGGTTTCCTCACCGACCTCTCAAGCCTGGATTTAGACTAATTCCATGGATCGGCCTTCAATTCCGTTCTTTTCCAAGAAATATATATTTACTCATCCCACCCTCTTCTGCCACTCCTGATATTGTTTTCTGGGGGTTGTTTGTTGTCGAAATCCACAATCTAAAATTAATTACAAGAAATATAATAAATCTTATTTATCATTCAAGCATAAAATAATATATATATCCCATATTATAAAATGACCCGGGCCCACATACGGTTAATGAACGGTTACTCTTCTATAAATTGAAAAGCTCAAATAATACATTACCAATGTAAACATTCTCAAAATATTTACTATATTTTTATTAATGATAAAATAAAAAATTAAGTTTTTAATGGAGCCCTGTCCTATTTTTTTTTTCTTCCAATAACTGTAGGAAATATTTCCTATATTTATTGCTAGTTTTATATTATATGAACGTTTATTAAAAAACACTAATGAACTGCAATTTATTTATTTTGTCTGCATAATTTATGTTCATATTTTTTATGTCATTTTTTTAATTAAATGTATTTTGGATATATTTTGTTATATAAAAAGCTTCCTTTAACTTAATCATAGCTGTTTTGAAATCAAAACTGCGTTTTTGTGTAATGATGTTACATGCCAGCAATGTTACGTTTGTATTTTTAGTATTTTAGCATTTATTTTCATGTTGAACTGAAATGTTATGAGATTTTTTTTTATTTTAGATATGTTTAGTGGAGAAGGATTTGTTTACAAGAACTTAAATAGAATAAAGAAATTTTGTTTGAAAATAGTGTCAATGCATGTGATATGGTTCGGAATTTCCGTCCATTATCTATTCTCTCGAAGTCACGTTCGTGTAGCACTAAAGACCTTGTAGATGAAATCTCTTAAGTAAAGAATTCTTTGTCGTGAACTATACACCTCATAGTTATAACTTCAAATCACATTTTTTATTTTCTTTAATTTTTGTAAAATACTGAATCCAAAGCCTTCCTGGCCAGTAGCTCTAAAAAGGTAAATAAATTATTGTGTGTACATATAATAAGCTACAGTTATAATTATATTAATAAGGTCTAATTAATATAATTAGACCTTATCTCCCACCACTCCGTTTATATCCACACATCAGGTCAAACGTTGTTCTAATGGTTCCTATCTGGTAATCCTCAAGAGTGTCGGGGAGAACATATTTTGTGAGAAATCATTTTTAAAACGAATTTATTGTTATCCTTTTTTGATGGTTTAGTGCTCGCTGAAAGATTTCAACAGGTAAGTCTATTTTAAAAGTGTCTCAGAGTGTACTTTTAAACAACTTAATTATTCCCCTTATCCCATGTCAGGATTGGTAGTGGACTGTGTGTGGTTCAATTTCGGGTTTAGTGGTCCCCAGACATTTGAGTTAGAAACCACTGCATTATACAATGCAGCTATTTACATTTTTGTCTAGCCCTCCTATTTATAGTACCGACTATCCTTGTTATTTGTTCATTTTCTTGCCTACTAAATTTACTCTTCGATTTTAGTCGATTCGAACTTTCTTGAACCGAAACAGTATTTTTTATTTAATTAAAAATATTTTTTTCCCTTCTCTCCCCCCTCACCCTCATATTTCATATTTTTATTATATACCAATGCGGTATCTGTTTTAGTCAGTGCAATTCGTCCCTGCAACCTTTCCAGTAATGTTGAAATTCTTTATGTTTATGAAATATGATTAACAGTCCAGTCAGCTAGGATGTCCATTAAATCGGTGAAAAGTTTTCGAAAATAAACTTATCAATTTCAACATATTCTTCTTCTCATAGTTACTTATTAGTATCAAATTGTAATCACAGCGTTCTTACGAATATTAAATTCATGGCTACAAAATTTGATAGATTTAATTTCTTTACACTAGGGGTATTCATGATGTTGTGTTAAATATAAAATGTTTTACATTGTGAGCAGCCCTGTTAAAGCCATGTTAAATTTTGAATGCATAAGAGCTCCAAGCGGATTTTTTGAGCAACTGATTTTATAGCCTTTCCTTCCAAAACTTCATGTTATTGTTAACTTTTAAGTTTTCATTAAAGTAATTTATTACAACATGCCTAAATTGAGTGAAAAGTGGAGGTTTTGTGAAAGTTTGTCCACTGACTGTTTTATTTTGTGATTGTTGGCTTCTAACTTGTGAGGAAGAGAATCAAGATGAGCTAATTAATAACTGTCATTATATTATTATTACTGTCATCCATAACGTTATTAGTTTTAACAGCATCCAAAAAAATACTAAAACAATCAAAACATAAACTACGAGCAAATAAATTAACACGACAATAAATAAAACGGTGACAAGCTCCACTGGTCTGTTGCATGCAGACATTTTTCATTTAACAGATCTTGTAACAGACTCTCAACCATGTTATATGTTATATTATTTTAACATGGTAATAGAAGGAAATATTTCTCTATTTAACATGAGTTTTTCCATTTAACATGTTAAACTAAAGATCATGAATACCTCTAATATCAGTAAATAAAATGTAATAGTTTATTTAATGTTAGCTTCGATCCGTAAACACTTGTCTTTAAAATTTTTATAATGCTTCTTCATTTACTTTTCTTTACGAAATACACTCGTCAAGCCGAATAATCTTTAATACGTAAATTTTATTTCATAAACTCTTATGGCTTTTATAAATACCAATTTAATAATTAATTTCCTTTTTTGGTGGGGTAGATAACAGATACAGAAACTATTTTTTGTATTTAAATATTTTATAGAGTAACGATTATTATTTTATGCCTGTATAACAGCTCTAAAATAACGTTTATTACACAGCGTAATATGTGATTGTAAGATGTTAGCCACCGTGCATTTCTTTTACTCTAGGCACGTTGCTTCTAATATTTACGCACCAGAAGATTGGATCCTTATATCCCTCCCCCGAAGTCGGATTCACATGTATTAATGAAAGGGGCCTTTTCTCGGGATCATATTTCATTATTTCTTCACAAAATTGTTCTCACTTGCCTGTTTCAGGTCACGAAGTAATCGGATTGTTCCTTCTGTAATTAGAACTGCGACAAAACAGTAACCGTATCGTAGAAGTGGTGTAATAACGTCAGCAAAATCGACTTCTCGGGAACTGTCCAACATCTGTAGGTTCATCCCAGTTGTATTAAGGATTTTATTGTCTTACTCTCATGCAACTGTATTTCTTCAAATACTCTGTAAAATTCTTCATATAAGTTTATTTAGTTTTATAATGGTGTACTGTAAAACTCCATGATTATTGTCTCGCAAAGTGACCAGGATCAAATATCCTTTCATAATAATAAACAAAAAAACAAAAGCAAGAAACTTGTTTTTATTTTTTAAAGGTATAAATAAAAATTATAGTCTACAAAGCATTCAAATTCAGATCATTTCTAATTCCGCTTATTCATCCATTTTAAGTCCATTAATGTTTGGAACAGACCCATATTCATATTGATGTTAAATTCATCCGGGACTCAGTCAATTACATACAAAAATCCATGGAATATTAGTTAATTTATATAATAATTTAAATTTAAAGTTACTAAATACCCAAACCAACTCGTTCCTTCACTACCTAATAATCCTCCTAGGCGTCTGAAAAGAAGATGGCCTCCAGATCTTCTCCTTTAGAAATGTTTTTGGTGTTCTAACAATGTGTAGATTCTCCACATATTTGTATCATGTCATAATATCACTTACAGTAAATTTACTTGATGTGTATATATATATATATATATACAGTTGTAAATAACATTTAAAGAAATGTTAGTAAATAATAATCTTTTTGGAAAATTATGTTTAAAAGTTATTATTGAAGTATCTGATATAGATAAGTCAATTTATTTTGTTTATGTTGATTAGTAACACCTATTCAACACAGGAAATTTTGGAGGAAGTGTTGCCGAATTGTATTTAAAAAAACCCCCTGAAAAATACAAGATTTAACTGTTGATAGAAGCATACTTTACTAATCTGAGAAATATAAAAAAATACCTATTTTTTTAATCAGGGTAAAACTTTATTTCAAAATTGTCTGTTTACCTCCGTCAACTTTAACTTAAGACAGTACAGCCTATCATAAGTTAATGCTGATTACAAATGTGAAGATATTACCTCAACTATTGATATTTTATCTTGTTTTAAACATAATAAATTAATCTTATTGTGCATAATTCCAAGTATTTCACTTTTGATATTAGTTAATCTTATTATGCATAATTCCAAGTATTTCACTTTTGATATAAGTTAATCTTATTATGCATGATTCCAAGTTTTTAACTTTTCTATATTTTTTGGGGCAAATTGTTATTTTTGGTCAGAATTTTTTTGGGTTCTGTTTAAACATAGTGCAATACATAATAAATTACTAATTTATTATTACTTTTACTTATTATTATTAACTTTATTATTATTATTACTTTTTACTACCTTAATACAACCTTCTAAATCTTAGAAACTCTTTGATCAGTTTATAGAGTTAATGTTTTTAAGATGTAAACCCTATTATGAACCCTACTGAGATGATTTTTAATACTTATTATTCTAAAAGGATGTGTATATCTTTTTAAAACCTTAATTGAAAACTAAAACAATCAATAAATAATGATAAATATAAATAAAGGTAAATACAATTTCACTTCAGATACGTCAAAAGTGGAATTTTCGAAAATAGCATAATAATAATTATATTTGTTTCAGCTTTAATTTTGTTTATATTATTATTAAAGTGGCGTATGGAGTATGAAAAAAGTAGGTTGAAAAGATTCAACATTTTCCATTATAATGAATACCGTTTTTAATTTTGGATACATCAGTTTAATTACAAATCTCTTTTAGGTTTTTCACTCGTTAACTAATTATAATTAATCTAATCTTAATTAATAAACTTTACAACGTTCTCCTCGAATTAAATGTATATTGGATTAGTTTACTTAACTGAAATTGGTTTATAATGAATCGAGTTTAATTAAAATTATAAAAGTAGAGAATATTAATTTATCCGATCTCTATATTTCGTTTATAAATTTATTTCTTGGCTTATGTTTTGAACAATTAATCGTTTGCATTAGGAATGAACCTCCGACTTTATGTGGAGCTGAATTTTAATGGCATTTAACATTTTAATGGCACAGATTCGTCCATTTATATTCCATTCCTTGCATTTACTGTTTAGATTTATTAACAGAAAATGCCTGCTTATTATTAAATTATTTGAAATACTTTACTGCTCTGAAAGGTGCTTTGTATTCCGTAATTATTTTTCCGTTAGTGTGGCCATACAGCAGTGGCCTGATAAATGTGTTATGATTTCATTATCAATGAGTTATAGTGTCCTGTGCTATTTCAAAGCTAAGCCAGGTTTTCATCTCCCTAATGAACTTTAGCTAGAGCTAATTCAAGAATGATATTGTATTAATATTTAGAAATTTTTAAGTGTAGGTGCTGTAGTAAATTTAGAGTTGTTTTTTTTACTTACATAACATAAAAACCTTACAAAGTTATCTGATCCTTTAATAATTTTGAAATATTTATTTTCCTGCTGTTTATTAAATATCAACCTTAAAGTTCTCCGAAAACATATTTTTCATAACATATTTTTATTGGTAACATCAATGTATTGGTTGTGCTTCTACTTTATAATTTTCTATGATCTGCTTTCTTTGTTATAGGTTCCTAACAATTTTTTTTTTTTATTTCTATGCACCATACATTTTAAATGATTCTTGAGTTTTTAAAATATATTATGTAGTATTTCTATTATGTAGAACTTATTAAAAATGACTATCCTTGATTCTACCTAAACAGTCATGTTAAATGATGTTGGATATTCGATTACCTTCCCTTTTGTCCTGGAGAGCTATTTTATGGCTCACTAATATTTATGTGGGTTACTGCACATGTAGTATACTATATCGCATAACATTGGTGCATTATTATAAGATAATTAATGGGGTTATCATTTTGTGGGTTTTTCTGACAATTTGTAATAAAATTATGTTAAAATCTTTGCCGTTTTTGTTGATTACAGACCATTACTAGCATAATTATATCAATAATGATGTAGGCTCAAGTTTAGTATCTTAATTTTTTTTTGGGGGGGGGGAAGGAGGGAATGTAGTTTATCGTTATATTAAATTGTGGATTTTTCATAAGCTTGATTTGATTGAAATAATTTTAAATTCCATTGAGCTAAACAGGATTTAACTGGTTGGTTTTTATTAGCTTATGAATTTTGTGATTGCTTAGGAATATCTTTCAGCGATTGGGTTGGCTAAATAACTGAAAGTTCGTTTATTTTTTATCCAAAACCACAGATATCCCATATTGGCAGTTCTTTGTTAGACCTAGTTGCTGTTAATGTAAGTTTGTCTTCAGGTTTGTTAGAAATTGCCAACAGCATATACATTAATATATCTTTTTAGTATTAGTGCTTCACATGGTCAAACTGCTACTTCTGAAGTTACAATTGTTATTACCCTTGTTAAGATACGAAATTATATCTGATAAGTTTGTATACTTTTTTCGTATCTTAACAAACCTCACAACGATACCAAGTTATGTTACTACTATGTTATGACCATGCAATGAATAACCTATACATAATAATATATTTTTATGAATAAGCGATTTGCTAGTTTACACGTTTAGTGTAATCTATGCTATTAAGATAATACAACTTCAAAAATAAGTATTAGATTGTCTGAATCAATAAATATCCAACCCCAAAATGATTCATTTTAAATGAGGCTTGATTCTTTTGATAAGAAAACTAATGTCTTGCTATTCCCACGTGTAATGTTTATTTTAGTAGCATGTACATTTTTTTATGTTGCAAATTATTGGTGATGTGTGCTTTTCATTTTATTTTTTTTTTTTTAATGTATGTTACTACAGTAAGATTCGTATACTTTATAGTATTAGTAGCGTGTGGGTTAGGTTATGTTAAGGAAAAAAATTCATCGGTTTTTTGAAGTTGTACTGCGAATATTTTTGGTCATGAAAAATTATTGTAAACCTTTTTTCTCTTATCACCATTTCTGACAACCCCTTCATATGAAAAGGAGACTACAACAAAACTTCACTAATAAGAACACATATTATTTGACAAAACACAAACAAAAAATAATATGTTATATAAATTGTATATATAAAATTTGTTTATTGTATATATGTTATTTTTCTACGAAGTGTGTTATTTGTTCATTTCTCTATCATTTATAATTTATGGTATAATTACTTATCATTTTTTCCTTTTATTGTTTTGGTGTATTTTTTTTTCATATGTTTGATAACTATAAATATGTAGAAAAAATAACAGAGAAAAGGCAAATTCAAATGACGTATAAAAGGTATTTGCACCTTAAAATCTATCTATCGATTGCCTTGTTGCAACTTGTATATGATAATTAATAAATAACAACTTAAAAAAGAAGATTGTTGACCGCAGAATCCCTGGATAGTTATTTAACACAAATCGCCTATCCTGTGGACGACAATTATATCTGGGTTGATATAACTACAATGATGTATCTGTGAATTCATTCATTCAAATACTATATAAATTATATATGATATAAAATAATGTAATATTACATAAATGATTTATATCATATTTATTAATTAGTTAATAAAATTATTTTGAAAAAATATCATTAATGTTAATGGTGTCGTCAATGGTCCTTCTGGTTCAATAAAATCTTATGTGTTAATTGTTTCATTTATATTTTTAACGCACCTCTTTTACAATTATAATTTTCAATTTATCCTGTGGTATAGCATAGACTTCATTTCTTTTCTTTTGTGATTTGTTTTCAGTTATATTATTTATTTTTAGTCAACTTATTAAAGTTGAGAGTGTTTGAATTTTAATTATTTATTATTAGGTTGCTATCAATGGGTAGTTTCTCTAAATTACTGTATCACTACATTTTTATATTACATAAAATTTACTTAATGTATTTTTATGTAAATACAGTGGTAAATTGCAATAAATAAATAGAAAAAAAATTATAATAATTTTTAAATAAAAATTATAAAAATATTTGTAGGCTTGAGCCTTAGCCCGGAAATCTTATAATGGAAATATTTATTTATAAAAGAATTTAGTGTTATTAATTTCGAATATGCGTCATCAGTAAGCTTTATTTTTGTCAATTCTTAAGGGTTTCTTTAATTTTTGTAATGTGATGTTTATTTGGTTTAGCTTTATATGTTCCATGAAAAATATGACAGCCAGAGGATATTAAAAGATTATAATTGAATTTTTATAAATTCATTTCCGTTGGTAGGAAAAACAACAAAGAGTAAGTGCAAGAAATAAGTTCGTAAGAGTCCTTAGCGACGGCATAGAAATAAAGTTTCGGACTTAGAAAACTTCTTAATAATGTTATTATTATTAATAGAATGGAGGAATCAGTGGAAAGAGGGGGCAAACTTTTAGGCCTATGATGGGGAGCAGGAAGCTGCCTGGCTATGGACTGTTAATTAAAGAAGTCCAATAGGACTAGCTTCATCCTGAGAGTGGAATTAGGAAAGTTTGGACCAGAAGTTGGAACTACTGCGAACACTTTCCGATCTCGGTACAGAAGAATGGAATGCTGTGGCCTTCCCAATAAACAACACTAAAAAATTTGTAGTGATATTTAATATCACTTGTCTCCCAACTTTGGTTTGTTCTCCGTTCATATTGTCTAGAGGCGTGCAATATTGCCTCGCCTGGTGGATTCTACCTTTATTGTGGCTTAGCTCTGTTATTTCATTTTATCCCTGTTTCATTGTGTTTCATCAGGTTTTCTAACTTTGTGATTACCGCTGTAAAATATGTGTGAAGGGCATCCATATCTACTTCATCTCAAGAGACATCGATCTTGACAGAAAGGGAATCAGAAACAACTTTGATTTATAAAAAAAAATTATTGTAGTACATACATAAGATATACATTTTTTATTAGAAATATTGTAAATGTTTGCTTTAAATTAACAGGAAAAATGTAAATATTCCAATAATATAAACTTAAAATTCTTCTAATCATGTATATGTTGGTTATTCAAATTAGAGAAATCGTTCACGGAAGCCCAAACATCAGTCATCAATCAACTTTAACATCGATTTTAGGCCCAGTTTTTAATTAAATTATTGTTTCAGTCTATAGTTTTCGGTTTCACTAAAACCCCTGGATTAGTGGCATAGAAGTATGTCTTTCTATATTTTACTAAAACACATGGATATATGTATTGTGTTCTCATTTGGTTAATGTTCCAGTCCTGGTTTAACAAAGTCAGTAGTTTAATTATTAATGTATTTTCCTAATCTGTTAAACAAAGCACCATATTTTCAATATATAACATTGGGAAATTCATTGCATTTTTTCTTTCACTTTTTTGTCTCTTATATGTCAATGAGGTCCTATGCAGCCTAGAGTGTGAATGTCTAGATTCAATTGCTGCAAAATAAAGAATGACTGACATAAGTGGAAATCGGATCAGCTATCAACTATCAGCCTCTCTGCTGTTTATTTTATTATTTATCTATTTTATAGATACAGAAAATCGGTATATAACTTTACTTTTAACTTAATAGTAGTTTTAAATCATTGGATTCTAAGTTCTAATTCATTTTATCAGATTATGATGATTGACATTTGAGATTCATGTATGTATATTTATTTATATGTATGAAAAAAACTAGTGCACTGCGATCTTATCTAAGGCTGAAAGTTCTTATCAATCATTTAGCACAAGATGAAAACGAAGAGCTTCTCTGAATTGCTGTCTCCTTCATATTGGCTTACTCATTGTTTGCAGCAATGAATAGAAATCGATTTTCAAGGTAATAATGAGTTAGGAAAATTATTCCACATAGAAGCTTGGCTATTTTTAATACTAAGATTGATGTTTCGTTCCTTTCCTGTTAGTAATTCTTCCTGAAAGCAAACACGTTGCTCTTGGTAATATTATTGTTGCGGCCAACATATGGTCCACAAATCGATAGTTGGAACATGTGGTTTTTATTAAGTCAAAAAACAAAACAACTATTCTCTATTGTTTTTTATATTGAAAATAGACAGACAACTTCTTAACGTCTCATTGCATTCACATAACTTCTTCATTTTCTCCTCTCTACGCACTCGTAGTTGCCAGCATTCTGGCCATCTTCGCCAGCTAAATCATCTTAGCCACGGCGGGCGGACTACTTCAACTCATCCTCCAAGAGGACAAGGCGGGCGGACGTACGTCCCGTTTGTGGATCTACTTCCACGAGAATATCCACTCAGAAGAACAACCACAACCGGGGCCCCACCAATCACCAGTGAAATAAGACTTTTTTTTCTCTTTTGTTCAATTAATTTAATTTTATAATAGTGTTAAGCTTTCCTTTTGTTTCTATTTGTATATTTTGTGTTCCTTCTTATTATGTTTACTCTTTTAAAAATAACAAAATTCGGCTATTATTTTCTTTTCACGGTTGGGTTAGTAAAGGTTCTTTTCGAACCCCTACCCGCCGTAACAATTATGTTGTTGTTTTTTCTTGAGTTATGAACTTTTTAAACAATGAAAGTGTCAAATAAGAAAAAAATAAGAATCTAGTCATGGTGCAATGTTACAACTAAGTGGATATCGAGTCAAAACCATTTTGCGCACTTTAAATTCTCTTTACAACAAATACTCGTAAAAATTTATTGGGCTTGTCTGAAATTGTAAGAATTGTGTGTAGCCGTAGTATGCTACATTGCTACTTAGTTCATTCATGACAGTTCTGTCTAACTCGAGTACAGTAAAATCGAGAATCTGGCGCCTGATCAATTGGTTCTGATGAGCCTGATTTAACCCAAGTGAGGTATTTGATAAGATCCGGATTCGACTCAGGTTTCGATCATTCAGAATCGTTTTTTTAAAAGCTTATGCTCCTACGGATATTAAGTTTTCGTTTTTCATCAGGCATTCAAATATTAGTTTAGTCCGAAATATTTCAGCCTCACCGGAACCAAACTACAACAGAAAAGCTCTTATTAAGTAAAGGTAAGTTTTTTTTCTTCTACGAAAATATGACCTATAAACATCCCAGGCGTGAATGAGTGAATATTTATAAATGGTTTTTTTTTTCGCCTTTTGTACCAAAAACTAGAATTGAATATTATTTTATACAAAGGAAAACCTATTTCGATTATTCGGCTCAGTAAGTTTTAACTGATAAACAAACTTTAATGAAGTTGGCAAACACTAAAGAAACGTAGTCTTCTGTAAAAATATTTTTAAAGACCTCGTTAGGGCTCTATAGTTTCAACACTATGCAGGTACTGTAAAAAAGTATTTGGCAACCAAACAACAATTAGTCTCTTTTGTACTGTGAAAGTTATAAACGGAACAAAATTTCTCTTAAACAAACAGAAGTCACTGGTTGTTAGTATTTTATTCTGTATTATTAATTATTTAAAGAATTTGTTTGTCTAATAATTTTCAAGATCGATTTCATTCCTAAATATACGTATTCATCAAGGTTAACATAAATACCTTGGTTTTCAAGTAAACAATTGTTTTCAATTAATGTTTATAATTCCAATTTCATAGTTGTTGTTGTTTGTTGCTTAAAGGCGTAAAACCCTCTGGTCATCAACGCCTATGGCATGATAAAAGTAAAAAAAAAATTAAATAAATAAATAAAGAATAGAAAAATAAAAAAAATAGAAAAATAATTAAAAAAATAAAATAAAATAAATAAAAAACATAAAAATCGAAGAGGAGTTATAATTTATAAAGAAGGCTTTTAAAAATTCAAATACTCGTGTAATTTTAGCTTCCTCATCTGCCAGAGTTTCGGATAAATTTGGGTTCAGTTCTATCCTGTTTATTGTTGGTAAATAGTGAGTACTCTCTTCGAAAATATGTCTAATCGTAAGAATGGACTGACAATATTTGGACGTTGGAGTTGGCAGTTTTCTGATCAGTTGGGAGTGCGTGAGGAGAGTATGACCTATTCTCAAGCGGGCCAGAGTTTTTCTTTGTTATTAAATAAAGATTTATGTTATGTCTATAACCATATGAATTATTATATAGTGCGATCATACAATTTTAAATGTTATATTTAATGTCATTTTTTACTAAGGCTTTTTTGTGGTTATTTATTTTTAATTTATTTTAAAACTTTCTATTTTAATTATACTCACTCACAACAATTCGTCACTAATTCAACTTTGCGGAAATTAATTCCAAATTAGCTATAAGGTAAAATAAAAAAAATGTCTTAGTGAAGTGAATAGTTCGCATAAGTTACAGAATTGTATGAGATAGTGTTCGTTTCAATTTGGAAGTGACTTATTTTAAATATTAAGGTTTTGTTATTTCAATGATTGTATTACTTATTAAAATTCAAGTAAGAGCCATTATTCATTTAAAATTAGAGTTGAGTCAAATGAATCTCTTACATAATATAATAAAATAATCTGATATAGGTCTGATAATTGTTTTGCCAGTTATCGATTTTTTTTTTTTTTTTGAGTTCTACTACTGGGTAGTTTCTCTACATGCTGTATCATATCATTATGTCATTATGATCAAATTTACTTGTTGTATTTTTTATACAGTTGTAAATATCAATAAATAAATAAATAAAAAAGATATCCTTTTTACTGACAATAGTTTATCTACTTTTAATATTGACACTGAACCACAGGATATTTAATATAAATAATATTCACTGAGCTTTATCTACCTGAATATTAAATTTATTACGTGATTGTAAAATTTGTGTTATCCATGTACTTTTGCATATTTTGTTTTGTATATTATTTTCATAAACTTTAAAATGATAAACAGTATTCATTTTATTTAAAACTAAGCAGATTTATAGGTGAATATAATAATAATATGGTTTAGAGGTTTCCTAAGAGGGTAGTTTCTTAACATTTTAAACAAAACTAGAATAAAACATATTTACTATTGATTGCAGTTATTGGCGAGTATAAAAGAATACTCATTGATTAATTTTAAATTGTAGTTGTACATGATAAGAAATGTTGAAGACTGGACAACGCCGAATTGCGTAAACCGAACAAGGTAAATATAATGCGGCTTATCGTATTGCGGCGAATTAGTTGGGCGTGCAGGGTTGTACTCTTAAATATGAAGGGATCCCTAAAATATTAATAATCATTGAACCGACGGGTATACGTCCGAAGGGTTGGCCGAAACGTAGGTATGATAATCATGTCATAACTGATATCTGGATTTGTGTTTCAATGGGCGTTATTGGACAAATTGTATGTGACAGCAATTAGTGTTATCGCTATCAAACTTTTGTGTCGTGTAGTCTTTTATTGTTGCATAATTATTAAGCATTGACATATATAAACATTGAGGTGATAATAATGTCCTTATTATTTACCATGAATTATGAAAACAAAAAATGTATTTTATGGTAAAGAGATGACACTTTAGTTACTGATTTTGAAACCTAGCTATTAACCCTCATGAAGATCACCAGTTTGGATTCTGAACTTCCCACTTCATTATCCAGCAATGTCATTGTGTGGTGGACGTTGTCTCGTCTTTTTTGGAGCGCGGAAGGTACTGCACGAGAGTCTTTTTCGATATAGAGCAGGCTTTTGATCGAGTCTGGCACCCGGTACTGCTTTACAAACTCCGTAAATTCCTATCTCCTACATACTTTCTCATCATCCGTTCCTTTCTCACTAATAGATTATTCCAAGTAAACCACTATGGTTATTATTCATACCTCTATTCTCTATCCACTGGTGTTCCTCAAGGTAGTCCCCAGTTGTGTATCCTAGGTCCCATCCTCTACATCGTATACACAACTGTCATCCTAACACTATCCTCACCACGTATGCCGATGACACATGTGTGTTCACAGTTAATAATAACCCTTTGATTGCATCCCAAACCCTCCAGTCCCATATCACAGCCCTCGAAGAATAGTGCCGACATTGGAGGATAAAAATAAATCTTAACAAATCCCATCAAATCACCATTACCCTTCTTCGTAAAGCTACCGACTGCCCCATAGTATACTTTATTAATATTGCCCTTACTACCGTAAAACAGATCCAAACGACAAACGACTAATTTGAAATTCTCACACAAGACTGAAAAGACAGGAAACTGCACGTCGATTCTGACTATTACAGCACATATTAGACTAACCGTCCAAACTTCCAATTCATTACAAAAGACTGATCTACATGACTATAATGAGGCCAATCTGGACATACGGAGTTGAGCTTTGGGGCTCCACTAAACCTTCGAATTCCTCTGGTATTCAATCCTTACAATCAAAATCCTTCGTAAAATCCTCAATACTCCCTGCTTTTTTACAAATTAAATCATTCATAAAGACCTAAATGTCCCTTATTTAACCGATCTAGCCCGAACCAGATTTCATCCTTTGATTATAAACTCCCTAAATACTCAAATCTTAGTTTTTAACGTTGCTTCCTTTTCTATTGCTGATAACCCTGAAAAGAAGATGGCTTCGAGACCTTATATTGTGAAAATGTTTTTAGAGTGCTACCAATGGGTTTCTCTACACGCCTGTAATATACCATTATGTTCATACTACAAATTTACTTATTGTATTTTATGTACAGTTGTAAGTGTCTATAAATAAAAAAAAAATATTAGACAAATAATGTTTTTGAGTGATCAGTGTAGGATAGAATACTAGCAACTAGAGACTAATTTTTACTTAAAAATAATTCTATTCCGTTTAAAACATTTAGAATCCAAAAAGGGACTAGTCGTTGTGTCGTTGTTTCATTGAGAGTTTCACTTACCTCACATTGATTAGTGCTATACTAAAGGTCTAGTGCTTAGTTAATATGGTGGGGTGTGTTAGTAATTTTTTGTGATAGGATACGGAAGTTATTTGGAATAACAACAATAAATTTCAGCATATATAGGTAAGATAGAATACTGTACCAGAGATAAACGACCCTGACAGTGAAAACTGGACGCAGCTATTATCTGTCAAGGATTTTAGGCGAGGCATTTTCCGATAATGAAGCCGCAGTATGGACGGCATTTCCTCATTATCAGGAAGTCGGAATTCCTTCCTAATACCTCTCGTGCGTTATGCGTGATGGCCGCTACATTGACAGTAGTGACATTTAGCACTCCAACCAGCAATCCACAATCGTGTATTAATTAACGCATTGGGTTATGCCGTGTTATTTGTAATAACAAGAGGTTGATTCAGGTAGTTTAGTCGTAATTGAATTTGATAGTTCTCCTTAGATTAACGCTTCATGGCTATAACTGCTATCAATTATTGCTGTAGATCTGCTAGGAGCACATATTTAATTATTTAGTTGTTTTAAATAAAATATCATTATTTTCGGCATATTCATGGTTTATTTAATTAGTATTTATCGATATTTATATATTGTGATAAACAACAAATTTCAATTTAGTGTATTTTATTTATATTTTATGGTTTAATACAGTGTTGACTATTCGATTATGTTTTTACTGCTTGTGGAAATTGCTATTTCTTCCTTTTCATTTGTTATTAGAGATAGGAGGTTCTGTTCTGTCTTTTTCAGCTGGACCCAACGTTCCACTTATAGTTTTAAACCGAATCTTCCATTGATTCTTTTTTTTAATGACTTTTCAGGCTATAACTTTTATTTTTAAGGAAAACAGAAAATAAACTACTATCCAAATGAATGTTATTCTCATTTAGTGTCTTCGTAAATTGTTCCGTAGTGAAAATAAAATCTTCCCCACTTCATTTCTTCGACTATCCTGCATAGAACATCTATAATATACTGGTTATTTTCGTGTAAATCATTTGAGGATACCTTTCTATTAAAGGAATATACTCTTTGACTCACTTGCATATCTCTATTTATTACATATATTTTCATTATTGCATGAACCATAGTCAGCCTGTTGGTTGTATCTTTCTCCAGTGATTTTTATGTATATTTTATAATTCTAAACAAAATCCTACGTAAAATACTTGATGCTCTTTATTACATTACAAATAAACTCATTCACAAAGACCTTAACATCTCATTCAGTACAGATTTGGCCCAAAACAGATATGCGTCTTTTCATTCCAAACTCCTTAACCATCCCAACACATTAATTCTTAATCTTTCATCCTTAACAATACCTGAGGGGTCTGAAAAGAAGATGGCCACGGGACCTTCTAATTAAAATTAATGTTTGAAGTATATGAAACATACAACATATTTACTTATTGTATTATTTTGTACAGTTGTAAGTTACATTAAATAAATAAATTTAAAAAAAAAAATTCTAAATAGAGGGTAAGGTCTATAGGATACATTGATTGTTGTCCAATTTGGCAGTGACTTTCCTACGAAATTACTATTGATCTATAACACATTATTTTGCATTACTATTAATGTAAAAAACTTTAACGGTAGTGACCAACAGGTCTAGATTCATGGATTATGGATCTTAGTCAGCAATTCCTCACATTTCTGTTTTTTCCATATGCGGGTCATGAACCAAACAATAAGGTTGTTATACCTTTCCGTATAACCGTCAAAATTCCTGATAAAAATACCTGGTAAAAAATCATAGGTCAACTCTTTCTCATATCTTGTGCTTTGATTTTGAAGTACTCTCTCGAAAGTAATGACTTTTCCAAGTACTTAACCGGCTCCACTGAATTTGTCTTCAGGATAAAATTTTACCTTGGCAAACTCTATCGGCCAACACTACCCTTTTTTGTGACATTTATGAAATATATCATATATTAGGTGCTCTCTTTTGATTGAACTAATTGAACCCTTTGAAAAAAATATTTACTGGAACTTTCGAATTGTGATATAATGTCGATATTGTAATCCTTATATTGATCTTTTGTATTGAACAGATTTATTTATTTATTTTAAGTTATTACTATAATTGTATTGTACTCATTGTTGTGTTATTTTTTTTTAACAGCAGTAAAACATGATAGTAATTATGTTTTTTGTTTTTGTTTTGTTACAGGCCCACGCTCCATTACTCTCAAACGCTGAAAGTAGACATGTGAGTAAAGACTTATAATTAGTTACATCGTTTAATCATTGAGTGAGTACTACAACGAAGTAACTGCAAGTTTTACAAAATTTGTTTTTGTACAGGTAGTTTCCTTTTGGGTCCACAACATACTAAAATTATTTAATTTTTGTAGATGATCTCAAAAAAAAAGTTTTTTTGAAAAGTTAAATTGTAGTTACTTTGTTTTAATAGTCACCCGGTGATAAGTTTTATACCATTGTTAGTCAGAATTAACTAAAGATAAATTTGGTTGCAAAAACCTTGTAAATGGATTAGTGTTTTAGTCCAGTAAGATTTCAGTTTAAACTAGAAGTAATTGTTCCCTAATTATTTTAATGAATTATAATTTAAAACTATTTGAAAAAGACGATGTTAGAAAGATAACCACCCTCTAAAGGTAGAGGTGCGAAGATCTAATATGGCAGATTTTTCAAAATTGCTTTTTTTTTTTGTTAAGGTTTATAACCAATAATTCCTAAAATATTACTAATAACTTAACTACATAAATTGGTAAAATTTAAATGGTTAAATTACGTAAATTTTTGTATATGAGTTTTCTACAAATTGCTATAATAGAACCCTTCATCTAATATGGTTTCCTGTGCCCACTATAATACAGTGCACTTAGGTATATTTGTAAAAACTCATTTACTACGAATGGATTTCAATTGTTTTTTACTGAATTTCTTATATCCAGAAGTAAACAGATAATCCATTAAAAGTTTCCGGTTTCAAATTACTTTTTTTTTTTTTTTTATCACACCGTTTATTTTCAACAAGTAACGCATTTTTTATGCAACTGATATTTTCATTCACTAATTATATCAATATCAATTAAACGTGGAAATTTAATGGCATTCATTATGCATTTATTGAAATACTGGATGTAGCTGATGAAATTCAAATATTACTAATGGTCTCATATTTGCACAAGTCTTTAGGTTCTGAGTGCTTCAATCCTTTACCACTGTCCTAATTGAGGCAACTGTTTCTGAGATCTAAGTTTGAATTTAAATTATTTTAATGAATTATTTATTGATCCAACTTTGTTATATATTATGTGGCATGTTATTTCTGACGGGGCATTATCGATTCTCTGTTTTCTCTTAAATGTAAGTTCAAGAAAAGATGGAAATTATTTTAGTAAATTAAATTAAATATAAATTTATTTACCCTAGAAGTGTTATTTTAAAATAAATTACAGTGATATATAAAGCCCATAATTAGTTAACAGAAATATAGACTTCATAGGACAATTATAAATACAATTTTATTAATAACTTTTTTAAAATTTACTACTGTGTATTACTTAATACATTTAGTAAATATGGTCTTAGTTAAAATGTTACATGCGTGTTACAGGCGTGTAGAGCAACTACCCACTGATAGCACCCTAATAACATTTTATATTAACTGGTCTCCTGGCCATCTTCTTTTCAGGTGCCTCGGAGGATTGTCAGGAATGGAAGAGGATGCAAGGTTAGCTAGGAGGTTTGAGTAGTTAGGGAGTTAATAATGGAAGGAGTGATATCTGGTTCGGGCTAGATCGGTTGCATAGGGAACATTAAGGTCTTTATGTATGATTTTATTTGTGACAAAGTAAGGGGCATTGAGAATTTTACGAAGGATTTTGGATTAAGTTTAGTGGATTTGAAGGTTTAGTAGATCCCCAAAGCTCAGCTCCATATGTCGAGATTGGCCTTATTACAGTCATGTAGATCAGTCTTATGTCGTGTGTTGGAAGTTTAGAACGATAAATAAAATAATTTTAATAAATTGTGAATTGTCCTCTCAATTTTCTTTAGAGTGATTTAATCATGAACTAATCTCAGGAAGTTGAAGAGAGTTTTATAATCAATTGAACTCCTGAATTTTCTTCTCCTATTAAAGTACAATACTAAAAATATAAAAATGGTCAGGTTGAAAAAAAAAAAATGTTAAAACTAACAAAAAGTATTTCTCTAATCATAATTCAATTAATTTACAATATTTATTTAATGGGGCTGGACGATACCTTAAAATTCACGAAAAAAAGAAATAGTGGGGATGAAAAAAAAGTAGAGACCACACATTTTATTTTTTTCATCCCCACTATTTCTTGGGGCCCACTTCTCTAACACAGCTCAATTCACATTTACATTTTCAACCCTTTAACTTAATCTAGAGGAGAGTTAAAGGTTCGAGAAATTTTAAAAACTTTTGTACATGTCGAAATGTTGAGTTACATACTAGATTTCAACCCCTTTAGTCCAGTTAATATATACATTTACACATCTGAAGTTGCAATGGACTAAAATATAGGTTTGATATGGATTCAAATTAACCAAATGAATGGGCATATGATTTTTCTTAATCATACCTATCAAAATAAATCTAAAGCTATAATAATAAATCTAAAATCTAAGCTTACTGCTGGTTTCAGTAGGTCACTAACTCTGAAGATGAAGATGAATGAGATCGTATAAAAAAATTGATAACAGAGGCTAACATTATGTACGAATGTAATTATGAATTGAAGAGGAGTAATCCATTAGTAATCAAGAATTAAACAATGTTCAATGTTTGAAGAAAAATCGGAAATATAGATTTGACAAATTGAGAAAGAATGGCAGATTGTAAATCTGAGAAATACGTAATTTACAAACAATTCATAAAGTGTTGAACAACATGATGAGATGTTGATTAAATGAAGTATTAGTGTTATAAATATTTGCTTTTATCACTTTTCCGGTAAGAATTATTCCTACAATTTGCTTCGATATTGTTTACCGATGAGGGTCAGGAATCTCTTACTTTGCTTATGATTATTATTGCTTATTTTCAAAACATCTTTACGTTATTCCGTCTTACTTTTTAATTCACTACTGTATTAATTTTATTCAATTGAATCTAGGTTGTTGTTGCTTCTAATTTTTAGGTCTATACATACACCTCTTCAAAATCGAACTAGTATTATATTTATACAGCAAACCCTTAAATAAACAAATATTACTGTTTTAACTTTTTAATATTTGCTTGCAAACATTTGTTATACCTGAAGGAAAGTGCGTTAGACGCTAATAGGTCACGAAGGAGACTTGAGCCGTAGAATATGTTAGAGCTAAGTTATTCCCCACCATCACGATTATTTTCGTTATAACACCGCCTTTGCTTTTAAATGCTTTCCTTGACACCATTGCCGATTTAATGAATTCATTTAGGATAAACGTTAAACTCATTTAATTATTTTTACGGAAAGAAAGAATAATTTTTTTGTAACGGATTTGTTCATGCATATTTCCTCCCTTTAATTTGTGTTGATTTTTTTTATTTAATATATTTATCGAAATTTACAGCTGTAAATCTACCGATTGGTAGCTAATGACGTTTCACATTAGCAGGTTTCGTGGCCATCTTCTTTTCAGGTGCTTTCGAAGATTGTCAGGAATGAAACATTAAGGTCTTTATGTATAATTTATGGCAAAGTAAGGAGCATCGAGTATTTTACGACGGGTTTTGGATTGTAAGGATTGGATACGAGGGGGATTCTAAGACTCAGTGGAGCCCCAAAGCTCAACTCTGTATGTCCAGATTGGCCTTATTATAGTCATGTAGATCAGTCTTTTGTAATGTGTTGGAAGTCGGTGTGCAGTTTCCTGTCTTTTCAGTCTTGTGTGAGGATTCCAGGTTAGTCGTTTGTTCAGGTGTAGTCCAAGGTAGCGGATCTGTTCGACTGGGGTAAGAGCTATATTATCTAAGGAAAATGGGGATTTGTTGGTATTTGTAGTGTGTAGAAAATACATCTAATTTTATTGATATATTACTAGTGCTTTTATTAATATATTAGTACTATTTATTTATTTTTTTGTTGATGATATAATTACCTTTCTAATAAAAAAATAACTCAAAATTTAGTGCAGATTTAACATAAATAGTAGAAAACCGTATATCTCTGCTAATACTGTTTTACTTTTTTAGGGAGTTTTATTACATTTTAAATAAACGTACTCATAACTTTTTATCCTAATGTTTCTTGGAGATTTATTTTTTATAAGAAAAGTTAAAAGGGTTTAAGTGGAATACTCTAAACAAGTTTCATGAAGTTATTACAGTAGTTTTGGTGCAACCTTCTAGAGATAAGCATTTTTTCGGCTATTGCTCATAGAGTGCCCCATTTGGTACACTGATGTTGGAGGCCGAAATCCTGCAAAACAAAAAAGGAAGGAACAAGATCGGTCTGGAGGATAATAATAGTTTTTTTGGACTTGATCCTGTATATTTAAAATTTAAAACTGCATGTCGAAACTTTAACCCGATTAAATACTCTTATTAAATTGTTTGAAAAAAAAAAGTTAGTGAGTAAAATAAAAAAATTACCAAATATACCAATATCCAAAAATCAATCTCGATTATGGCCTTGTTCTAGTAGAAGATCCATTAATTAATAAGGTATTATATTCCTTTATAGAGCATGCTAATATAATTAAATACAACTGATAAGTAATTATATCTTGCTTATAAAATATTTGAACATAAAAACTATGAAGACATATATTATAAAAGCAAATAATAATTATAAATAATTACGCCTCCTACATGAGATTAGCTGCCTTGTAATAGTTTCTAATTGAGGATTCTTATCTGATGCCTAATTGTAGATGCCATGGGAATTGTAACATCAAGTCCAATTATTTTCACTCACAAGTACTTAAGATATGTGGTGTTAATAATTGTTTACACGTTTTTGTCCTTATAAAAAGAAAAAAAAATTGTATTTAAATTTTACTTTAAAACTATGGTTTTAGTTCAATCAATGAATTATATTGGTTCTATTAATTTTTGTGAAAATGGGATTATATATAAAAAATCTTTTACATCTAAAATTGAATTTGAACCCTCTAAGCATAAATTTTTTTCACGTTAACATTTTTATTTGGTAGTATTTATTTTTATTGATAAATAAAATGAAAGTTAATAAATATCAACATTAACATTTGGGGAAAACATAAGGCCTTTTATGATCTTTAAAAATTTAAAAAAAAATCAATTTAACCTACATATACTAATAAGGAACCGACCAATCAACTTTTTTTTTTTTTTAACTTTTTTTACAAGAATTTGTGGTTCGGACATTCCTATGAACCTTAAGGTATACTTAAGTTGCGTGGACGTGGTGGCCTCCTTGGGTAACTTTTGCTTTGAAGGAGAGTAGTCTTATGCCTACCCCTTTGATTATTTAAGGCTTTCTGGAAATTATTTGAAAACTATCGGTATTAGATTTTTTACCTATTAATTTCTAATATATTCTATATAATTAATTTTAATAATCCTATATTTTATATCAATAATTCTTTCTAATTTCTAATTCTATTCTAATTAAAAAAAAAAAAAGAATAAACAATTGTAAAAATATTAATTTAGCAAAATATTCAAAAATATGTAAAATAAAATTGTTAAGATATCACAAAATGTTCTTAAGAAACCTAAACATATAAAGTTGTAGAAAATAATATGTGAAAACATACAAATCCCATCCCTTGTATTGAACAAATAAAATAAAATTATATTGTAATTTAAAAGAGTAAAGAAACAAAATACAATATCTTTTATATTGTTTTATTTTAAATTTTAATTAAATTATCGTTGGATAAAATTCCCAGTAAGTTATTTAAACTAATTTTATGTATTTTGGGCCCCGGTATATTAGTCTACTGTATTTTGGTGAATTTCAACCAAGCGAGCTGGTAAATTCAATTGTAATATTGTTTAAAACTGAAATCTTTCGAATTCTAGTTAGTCGGAACACTCGGATGCGTGAGTATAATAAACCTCCCTTCTGTTAGAGTTGAGTTAGTACTCGTATCTCGTGAATTCTGTTCATCCAGTCTATTTCCCTAGCCTTCAGAAACAGTATTTCAGAGAGAAACATTAATTAACAAAGATGCGTTGGCTGTGAAGAAATGTTCCAACAATGCCACGCTGGATTCCGCTCTTTTTATCCTAAATTAAATTATCAATTACCCTTAATGGAATTTTCATAACTTAATTAGATCCTTCAAACGCCACCTTTTTTTTTTCTAAATCCCCCTCTGCTTTTTTAAACTCGTACTGATTTAAAATGCCGTTCATTTTATAATTTGTCAAACGTTCATTTTCTTTTATGTTATGAATTTTGTATTTTTAATTTATTTGACAGAGATATGTGCGTAAGAAAGAATATTGTAAGGTAAAATTCTTTGGTTCCACTTCATTATATTTTCAGTAATGTGAATGTATATTAAAAAAAATTATTATTAATTAATCACCCAGGTCTAAGTTCTAAAATAATTTCATCAAATAAATTATATATTTATAATGGGCTTTGGTGTGTTGAAATCAAAAATGATCTCCGTTTTCTTCCAAGGTGTACATATTTTTCACTAACTACTTAGAATGTAATTCCTGTTCAATAACTCAAAATCAATCAAATCTTACGTAGCACATATCAACCTATCTGCTTCAAATTTGTATTGTATCAAAAAGACGTTTAAAGGTGCAAAATAACACAAATAGGTCCCTACTAGGTAAATGTGCAACTTTCAGGATAAATGGATGATTTTTATTATCGCCGGCGTGTCATGTTAGCCACCGACCTTAGATGAAATGCTGACTGTTTCCGAAAACTACTGGTACTAGTACTGTTATTTGTTGGGGGGAACAAGTCCGGCATGTGGGCCTAGTGGTCCTTTTGGCCTACCCCTGACGGCTACCGCATAGTATGCCGCCGCATACTGCCCAGGTGGGAATCGAACCCACAACGTTCCGAACCGAGCGTACTGGGACCTGCACCCCACCCTTTCCGAAAACTAACGGACATGACTAATGTCTATAAATATGTTCATTAGGATTAAGACAAGGATTGAATTGATTTTTTAAACTGAGAGTTATTTGCCATCATAAATAAATATGTAATGATATGTTCTCATTATGTTCATTCATTAATTAAAAAGTAATTAATTGAAATTTTATAATGTTTTTAAAAAAATTCCGAATAAAATTATTACAATTTTTGTTTAATTTAAGGTGATAGAGATGATTGATGCTTTTTATTTTTGTATTTTGTGGAAGGTAACTCTTTATCTTTTCCTTAATATAAAGGACCCAGTTTAGTATATTACTAAGCATAAGTTAACCCTATTGTTTAAAAGTGATGATATGCAGAATTAAACAGTGTGTTATTGTGAACAGAATTGGAGTTGCCAGTTTGGAAGGGCATGAAGGAAGGTCCCATGGTTCGGTCACATTCATAATATATAAAAACAAATAAATTTTTCTCACTTAGCATCGAGATTGAATTTGTTTGCACATTTTCCTAGACCAATAGGAACCTTTTTTATAACTCTTATATACTGTGACTTATGGTCTTTGGAAATAAATCTTCGAAAAACGACCCATCCTTAAGGTATTATGAAAGGAAAAGATGTCCCTGTTTCTTTTTATTCTATTTTTTTATTTTCTAATGATTACTTCTCGGAAAAGAGGAAAACTCATTCTTTTACCCAAATTTCTTAAGGTTATAGTTTAAATTTTTCTTTCTTTCTTCTACTTATTTCTTTTTTTACTATACCTTAACGGTAATAAGAAGCAAAAATTACGAAATTCAAAGTGTGCACGTGCGTTCACTTTTGTCTGCGATTTTCAGATTGTTGTCTGTACCAAGTAATTGTCTCGATTTAACTTTTTTCATCTCCCTATTAGGTGACAACAAAACAAGGCTATAATAATAATTCACATTATATTTTAGTTACTTACTCAATATAATGATTCATTTAACAATTTGATGAAAAAAAACTCGAAGTACTTCTATTCATTGATACTTTTTAACAATTATGTTTTTCTGGATCAAACTGGACAGGCTAATTTTAACGTTTCAGTTTACTCTTTCAGTATTACGACACATAGCATCTATTCTGTCGCGCTAATTGTGTAATGTGACCACTGTCCAACGTAACCTGCTTAGGTTGAGCAGTGAACCTCCTGAAAGTGGTACTTCACGTTGCATTAATGTGTTGATTCCTATGAAGATTGGTTTTGTGAACCCGCGTTGCCATTATCCAGGAACTACCAATGATTGAGGTTTATTATAAAATAAGGTAACGTTGTAGGTCCTAATATTGTCGTATTTTTACCGTAGAACATTCACCTTTGGTCTGATATATTTTACAATTATTTGATTTCCGCATCTGGCTCACTCAGAAATTATTCACAGTATTGCGAAACAGTGAGCTTGTTAAATGACTCTTCAGCATAGTAATTGGTAAACTGCTTTAAGTTACCGAAGTTCTGATTACATATAGATGTAATCCATTACATTATTAATATAACGTAACCAACTAATCTGAAAAGTTGATGAACTTTATTCAGTGTCAGTCTAACAAATTAGATCCATGAAGTATTAGTTGATGAGGATGGATGTTTTTGTGTCCAGCCTGACAGGATGAGGGTGGAGTTTAGGTGGGCTGGTTATTCTCAAGAAGGAAAAATCTTGTTCTATTTATATAACTAGGCAGCTGTCTTGTTTAACAGATTTAATTTTCGTTTTTATAATTATATGACTTTTATGTTTTTCAACTGTTCTAAATTCACTGTAACACAGTCCTAACAACATGCACTCATGACACTGTGTACTGTCTGTAACAATGACCCTATACAGCATCACTACCTGTACAGCCCACATAACATCTATTGAAGAATGGTTTCACTACTCGAAAATCAAAGAAATCTTCACAAATCCAACCTCTACTCTCCTAACCTACACTATCTTTTTTTTTTTAATATTTCAACTCCTTTTGAAAAGATTCGCTACTTGGGGCGCCATCTTCGCAAGAGACTTACTTGAAATCCCCATACTAGACTGAAACGTCAAGAAACTGCTTGTAGATTTCGATTACTACAACATCTACTTGACAAAGGCTCTAAACTTCCTATTAACTACAAAAAACTTCTAGATTATGATAATCAGACCATTTTGGACATACGAAATTGAGCTTTGGGGCACCACCAAATTCCTCTATCATACAATCCAAAACCCTCTGTGAAATACTTGATACTCCTTATTACGTCACAAATTAGTTTAGGCTTCAGTTAATTGGTATTTTTTTAATATCCTTTGAAAGTCTTCATGGGGTTTCTGTTTGATCCTTGCATATTTATTTTTGTTAAAATATTTCTGATCAATTTTACTTCCCTAATTCTTCAGTATGTCTGAACTATTTACCAATGATGTAGATACTGCCTTTTTATGGTCACCACCATGATAGTTTTATTAATTTACCAGCATAATTTTTTTTTTTCAAAATTAAGTCTTATAAACACTCATGTAGGGCTTTGAGGAGTAGAAAAGACCAAAAGTAAATAAATTATTTCCAGCGAGAAAGTTAAAAAGTGTAATTCTTATTTGATCTTGTGAAAAGTATCTGTATTTATGTATAGGAAGATGGCCAGGGTATTTATGTATTTATAATCATCATTTAAACGTGGCGGCAACCAAATGGTCGGTATGTCTTAAGATGTGCTTATTTTGTGTTATTTTAATGTGCAGTATTCTTCTTTTTTTCTATTCGTGATATCTGATTTGGCTAAAATTTTCTATTTTTATACAAAAAAATAACATTGAACTTTTTTATAATATAAAAAATCACAGATAACGATATAAATCAATATCATTTAGTATTTAACGATATAAATCATTTTTATCTGCTTTTGAGTGGACTGTATTTGATGTTTAAATACAGTAAGACAAAGTGACAAAGCACTTACTTAATAGAAGGCAACGGTTTTCATAGATAATAATGGTAAAAATAGTTCTGGTGATGAAATGATTTTTTATTAATAAAACCTCAAAAATCTATAATAATTTTCAATAACAACTCAACAAGAAACAAGTGAAAGTTGTTTAGTGTGGTGTTTCTTCTTCAAATGATTTTTATGGAAAGATTGTCACAAATGTATAAATTTTAATATCTATTTCAAACTTTTATTTTAATAGTTACGAATTCCTTTCGTTGTTAATTTTTTAATGGTGGATTTATACCGGATATGGTATTACTAATAACGCACGTTATTAATATTTCTATTCCTAACAAGAATGTTAAAAGATTTATTTCGTGTTTACCTACTTGTTGTAAATGGTAATGCTAGTCAATGACCAGTGTAAACAGTAGATATAAAAATGTTATTCAAATTTTGGTTGCAAAATAGCAGTATTCATAATTGTTAGGCTATGACCGAGATAACAGTACGCATCAAATTATTAATAATAATAATAATAAATTGTTAAACAAAGATCTCCCTAACTTTTCGCTTTTAATAATGTTACTGGTAACATTAGGGTGTAAACTTAGGTCGACTAAAATGCAAATTCTAATTCATTACAGAGCTCTAGACCCTGTTCTCCGATTCTATTGCCTCCTCGGGCTGTAATTAAGGTTACATCTACAGTATCAGTTACCTAATTGGTACTGGATATGCATTTACCTGTTAATGATCAATGGCTATCAATAGAACCTGGTTGTATAGGAGCTTCAGAGCAGGTTTCATGGTGGAAAATAACTTCAGTGTTATCTTCTGAAGGAATGACTCAGTAAATATTTTGTAAATCTGTCATGACATTAATACTGAATCGAATAATTTGAAATGAGTATAATTAGTTAAAATTTAGTTAGGTCCGTCCTTTTCTGTTAGTAAACTTATATTCTTCAAATACGCAATTCTTCAAGGTTCAGCGGTTGTATGAACTCTCTCACTGATTCTATATTCATAACTGAGTCATTCACTCATTAAGTCTTGGATTTCTTAGGTCAGGGTTTTCCAACCGATAACGGTCAGATCGTGGGGACTATTTATGTTTCTAGAAATGACAGGTGGTTGGGTTTGTTGTTAGATATTGTTTTTAATATCCATAATATATTCATATTAAATTCACAAAAAAATCACATTAAAATTCAAAATAAGAATAGAAATAGACAAATAAATAAATAATTGTTTGTTTTTATTCTTAATCTCTAATCATTTATTTAATATTCTGAAAATAGAATTCTTTTTTCATTTCCTTAACAGTTCATTTACAGAGCTTACTCTCCTTTATAGTGAGGACGCAAAAGTTGTTGGTTCCTAGTTGCATATGCGGGTTCAATTACTAGAAATAAAAAAAAAAAATATGTTCAAAGAAATATAGTCACTCTAGCTGCTCATCTACTAATCCCAATGTTAGTTAGCAATTGTTAATTGTTAATTGCAATGTTAAGTGATAGACAATTAACTATTGACTTATCAATGGCGCTGTCCCAATATTTGGATGTATTTACTGCATACGCAACGTACTATATTGTTTGTAAAAAAAAAGTTGGTTATAGATTTAAGATAGGTAGTATCAAAACCACTGCATTTTTAATTTTAGTGGTAAGGAAAATTAAGTCTGTTAGGAATTACTTCTGCTTATTGTATTATTGTGGGATCTTTTCTAGCAAGTGGATCTAATGGTCCTATTTTAAGTAACCTCTAACTGATTACTACTTTCATGATACATTTTTGAAATAAAGATTAACTGACCTGGGTGAGAATTGAACCTACACCGTTCCGAACCGGTTTCAACAATTTAAGTTGAACAGTTAAAATTATTTTTTTATGGATTCCTTACTGACAATTTTTAGTAAATCTCGTACCGATGTGCATGACCGAAACGTAGAATAAGGTACGAATTGGTAATCATTATTTTGAGAAATTCCAGGTCCGATTTAAACAAGGTTTTAAACGGGTTTAAAACAAGGTGATTCTTTAGGTGGTAAAATACCGTTGCTTGGATACGCAGATGATTTGGTATTATCGGGTGATGACACAGAATCTATAGAACTAAATACAACCACGCCAATAAACTTCAGCAAGGAACTAGGTCTTGAAATAAATACGGATAAAACAAAATACATGGTTAGCAGTAGAAATGTAATCAATTTCGGTGATATAGATATAGTAGGAAATACGTTTGAACTGGTAGGTAGGCTTAAGTATTTAGGTTCTTCAGTAACTAGAAAAAACGAAATTGATGAGGAAATAAAAGCTAGGTTGAAGGCGGGAAATGCTTGTTATGTTTCAATTTCGAAACTGCTTAGTTCGCGCCTTCTATCAAAAAACATAAAAATTAGAATTTACAAAACCATAATCCTTCCCACTGTTCTTTATGGATGTGAGACGTGGCCTCTTATACTAAGGGATGAACAGCGCCTTAAGGTTTTCGAAAATAAAGTATTACGCAAAATATTCGGACCAAAAATGGTTTAGAATTTAGAAGAATACACAACGCTGAATTAAGGGACCGGTAAATATAATTCAAGCTATAGCATTGCGGCGTGTAAGATGGGCATGTAAGGTAATAGGGCTTAGTATAGAGCGGATCCCTAAAATGTTATTAAACACTAAACCATCGGGTAAACGTCCGACAGGTAGACCGAAACGTAGATGGGAGGATTGCGTCAAAAACTGATTTGGTGGAATTGGGTTTGGAGGGGCATCACTGAAAGGATGTATGCAGAGAGCGTTTGGTGGTATCGGCATCGAACCTTCGGGTTCGTTAACCCTTTATTATTATTACTGACAATTTAAGAAGCCGTGTGAGTAACTTGTTTACTCGTTCCTATCATATAGTTATGTTTTTTGTATAATACATTTTCTCTTTATCAATGACTAATACATTTTGTGTGCTTGACCCCATCATTTTCAGAAGTATTAAACACACTCCGACTGCCTAATCCCCCACTCGAGATAGCGGACAGTCAGCAATGATGCAGAGATATCTTATCAGTGACAAACACTAACTCCTGTGGTCTCGTAATTAATACTTCATTGAAGTTTTACGCTACCTCAATAATAAACAGTGACTCATTGAGAGATTATGCCAATAATTTCCTGTTGATTGCTCATTAATAAGCAATATTCTTCGACATTTTAATGACAGCTTTGATATCCTGCTTCCAAGAGCGTGCTCAAAATTTAATGTGCCACCTCTTCACATTAATATTAAACTGATGATTGCAATCTTGCTTGATCAATGGCGAAATATTATTGCATCTTGGACAAATTTTTTTTCTTTATCATAATGTCCTGACGCAACTTAACGTAGGACGAACAGTAGCGAATGTGTACTTAATTTAAAAAATGGTACCAGTTGTATCTGAAATCTTTTTTTTTTTTTTTTTCCAGTTCTCAATATCTACTAACTGCTCTCAAGCATAGTAGTAGTTTTCATGCTACTTTTAGTACTAACTTCTTAAATATGATTAAGTGTAATTTACTAAAGAAAGGTTATCCATTACGTTTAACAAGTTTTGAGTATAAAATAAATATTGTATAATTTTACACAATACTGATTTTTAATTGTGAATAATAAAAAAAAAATTCACTTATAAATCAAGTAAAAAATAAAACTTTTCTACCCTATGTAATAAGGAAGAAATTAAAATCTCCCAAAAAATTAATTAAAACATTAAACAAATTAAATTTTAACTTTCTATATCTATATAAAAATTACTGTAAAATAACCCTAAGTTTATTTTTAAATAACTGTATTAGTACATCATTCTGAAAAAATAATACTATTTTAACTTCCAGTACATTAAAATTATGTATAAGTAATTGAATAAATTCACAAGAAATTCATTAGTAGCAATTCCAATCACTATAAATCTGAAAAATGCAATAAATTATAAACCGAAAGCTGGAACATCAACATAACTTTTGTAGAATTAATAGATAAGTCGAATAAATAATGTAATATTTCTCGACTTTGTAAACTAAAACAAGTTTCTAAAAATAACTCCTGTACAGTACGAAAAAAAAAATAATATCTCTTTTTTTTTTTTTTTTTAAGAAATTGTGTTTAAGGATATTGAGGTAATTTAATATTAAATTTAATCAATAATAATTTTTTCAATTATTAATTTAAAATAATTTATATAGTTGAAAATTTACTTTTGGTATTGTTTAACTTAATAAACTGGGCTTGGAGTAAATGTATTCATAAATATGCCATAGTTTATTTTTCCCTCAGTAGATTAAATCATATTTTTTTAGAAGTGTGTTAAATTTTGTTGATTTATTTATGTGTTGTTTTTTTTACCTATTTTAGATATCAGTAAGGACGGTAACAAAATGTTTTTTAACAATATCTTCAATGGTTAACTTCATATCTTTTAATTTAGTGACTGAAGAATTTTGAAATTGTTAACTAAAACTTGAAAGTATAGATAGTGGCCTTATTGGCAATAAACCATATGTCTATAAAACGGAGTAATAAAGAAATGTGGTATTTTGTTCGTAAATCTAGTGTTAAAGAAATGACTGTATTTCTCTTTAGTCCGTCCTATGTAGGGATGGGGTTTACCTTAATCCTTGTCATATACCCTCCTCTTATCCCAAGTTTTGGTTTTTGAAATGGGATTCGTTCCTTCTTTAGTAATTTAAATAAGCTTCTCTGTTTACAGCTCCAAATTAATTAAGTTTAGAACTCTTTCTTGGAAATTCTCTGTAGTTGAAATCGAGTGTATTATATATTTATCGGTGTGGTTTCTGCTCTTAGTAATTATTTTTAAGTTGTTAAAGAAAAGTAAGATTTTTAATGTTTATTTCTTAGATATTTTTTAAATCTTCATTAAAAATGTAGAAAACAACAGTGGTATTGTTAAAATAATTGTAGTCATGGATTGTTACGACAACTATCATAGGCGAACTCACGTTTGTACTTTAAGTTCATTAAAACTCTCTTTTTGCGTTAAATTCGTTTTCATTATTACTGATCAGTAATTTTTTTGTACTCCCCTCCTGGTCATTTCTGACATCTGGGGAGAGGGGAGGAGGGGTTATCGACAGGGTACCACTCTATTCCATCACGATGATAGGGGTCAAATTTTCATTTCGTGGGACCGCCACGAAATAAAAATCGACCCCAATAACCAAGTCTCTCAAAGTCATCTGTGTTTCTTCATTATTAAACCTAATAACGGGGTTCATTTTTCATAATTTTATTATTTATTTATTGTCAAGAAAAACCTTTAATACTCCTCACTTATTTTTTTCTTCTACATTTTGGACATCGTTTCGGACAAGCTGTTCATTATCCAACCCGTCTTACTTATTTTATATCCTGGAATCTCCTTATTTTTAGGGATTTATTCCAATTTTAAAACGTTTTATAAACTTGTGCCCTATTTTCTTTTAGTCTAGCCATTTACTTGTATGTTGCTTCCATATTTGTACTATTTACTAAGTCCTTTGACATATAATAGAAAAGTTTCCGAAGTTTCGGATATGCTGTAAAACCTCCTTAATGTGTAATATGTGGCTGATTACTCTTAGTTTGGTCAGAGACTGTGAAAGGTGTTACATTTGACTTTTATAGTTTTCCTTATATTATGTTATATCTCTAATCATACATGATCTTTGACGACTCCTATTAAGGCTTCCTGTCCCAGATTGCTTTTCTTATCTCCATGGCTCTTTAATGCCCGTATTCAGCCGTAAATGGAGGTTGGCTGCTTCACCTCCGATAATACGGTAAGTTGGTGAATTACCACTTGATCGTTTTAGGAAGTCAGGAGCGATTCTGTTCGGAACAAGAGCATAATACAGACAGTTTCCATACACTTTACTGTTTATACTATGCATGATAAGTCCCTGTTCTAGAGTGGTGGGTATAAGACGTTAGAGAATCCGCACTTCCAGTTAGCTTCTTCCCCCTTGTGACGGAAGATTCCATTTGTGCTTGTATCTCAATGCAGAACGTGTAAGTCCATTGCCTATTTATGTAAACTCGTGGGGGTAATAAAGGTAACCTGAACGTCGTCTGTGTTCCGGAAATGTCGTACCACTCCCACTAAACTTGTCGTAGACCGTATTATTCTCTGAGGTTTTGGCCTGATGGCATACGTTTAAATGTCTTGTCGTAACTTCAAATTGCCTATATATGGGTGATATCACCATCTTGTTCCTTAAAATATTTGAATACTTTGCCTTGTGATCATTTGCCTTCTTTTATTTATTCCGATACTTTTTCTGAATATGTTGTTATTCAAATATATAGGGTAATGGCTTTGAATCATTTTAGTTATCGGCCCCTCCCCAGAATATAGTAAAGGAATTCTTTTATTCCTTTCTTTTCCCCCCCCCTTTAGAGAAATATCTTTGGATTATTTTAGTTGGTAGATTATTTCTATTGAAATACAATTCTTCCTGGAAGATAGAAGTTGCAGTGTTCCCTTGAAATTTAAAAAAAAAAAATATATGTTGGAGTACCGGCAATGACCAGTTTCCACCCCTTCAAGTCCTGAGAGTGAGATTGTAGTGCTCTCATACAATCTCCACTACCTTTTAATAAGAGTGAGAGAAGCGCTAGGGCCTCCTATCGTCCTGCTTTTTCCTTGATTATAAATTTTGTACATTGATATGAATTTTATTTCCTTTTTACTAAAGTTTTTTGAAATTTATTTTACTACATCTAATTTATTTATTTATGGTCCAAATGGATTGATTCATCTCTATTATTAATATGCTTAATTTAATTTTAATTGGCAAGTTAAATCAACAGATCTAAATATAATACATGAATAAAAAATATGTATTCTCAACGAAAAATATATTCTTTATTGTTCACTAGTTGTAGTACACTTTAGTAATAATTTACGGTTACTTTAGTTTCGTAACCAAATGCCGTTGGACAGAACACATTTCGCATTAAATTATTTCTTTCTCTCCTAATTTAAATCACTTCGTTAAATTTCACTTATAAAATATGCGAACATATACACATATTAATCGGTTTTATATCGTACTGCATTGCTGTCGCCATTTTTTCTTAGGGAATAACTATAATTACTTACTGGTTGGTAAAAGATGAAATTCACGTAAACGTTCAATCCACGCATTCATATTGGAATATTGTTCTTCCCAATTGTTTCTTCTGTAGTTTTATATTTCTTTTTCCTTTTGTAGCTCGGGGTGCTTTTCGCCTGGATAATAATAATCACCTAGTTATTTTAACCATATTTTATTTGAAAATACCATATTTTTACTATAAAACTCAATGTATTTCTCTTCTTCGGGTTCACTGACAGTCAATATTGCTATGTTGCAGGTCAATGGTGACTCGGAGTGGGAGTACGAAGAGATTCGCCTGGAGCGCGGTACCTCTGGGCTTGGGTTCTCTATCGCGGGCGGCACCGACAACCCCCACGTCCAGGATGACCCTTCCATCTTCATCACCAAGTTGATACCCGGAGGAGCGGCGGCCAACGATGGAAGGCTGCGGGTGGGCGATGTCATCCTCGAGGTCAATAGGACCTCCGTCGTGGATGTCTGCCACACCGATGCTGTTGAGGCCCTCAAGAGAGCCGGCAATGTCGTCACATTGGTAATACATTAATTAATTTTCAATCATAGTTGAGGATGCTTTCGAGAGAACTCCTGAGAATGTGTTTTAAATGAACTCCTGAAAAAAAAAAAAATCCTTTATACAGCCAAAAATATAATGCTTTAGCACTTCAAATTCAATTTTTACAATAATATGGGATAATACACTCAAGTTCTCAAAGTCTTTGTTATAGTTACGATATAACTTTTTTTAAATTATTATTTTGGATTTTATTAGCTGACTAATCGTAAACTCTTAATTATTTAAATATTATTTGGGTACATCACTCTTGTGATTGATTTGATAACCAAGAAAATGATAGTTACAATGTGTATGGACATTTCGGACTAACAATGGACAGTGTTTCATAAACATTAATATTGTTTTGTATTATCGTGATTTTACATTGCTAAAATAAGGCCCATATTCAACTGTTTCATCCGATGAGCTGTGGGACTTTTAAAAAAACAACATACCCTAAAATTATTTTATATTTCCAGTTTGGAAAATGATTTTGACGTGATGTTTCCTCCAAAACGTATTGTTTAATCAAAATAACTAAAAAAAAAAATTGTAATTGCTCAGTAAACTACACTTATTGATTTATCTGCACCAAAAATGGTAGCAGATTTTCAGTCAGCTTGCCAAAAAACGTTTATGTTGAAAATATCAATACAAAAGAGGCCAATGTCTTATAGAGAATTTGGAATAAATAGGTTATTCCTATGAAGAATAATTAATATAATGCACATTTTAATGACTTGTCTGATGGAGATGGACAGGAAAAATATAAAATTAAAAATTAATTTTGAGCAATAAGAGCCCGAGATGCCTTTAAAATGTTTAAAATAAAATAGTAGAAGTTTCTACGGTTATATTTTTACCTAGAATTTATAAAATATAATTAGCCTTTGGATCAAAAAGGAAAAATAAAGAAAAAACTGTTGGCTTTTTAAAAATTAAAATATTACAAATCATAATAATTATGTAAGTGACAATAGATTTGAATACGAAATGAAAAAGTAGCAACTATTACACAGTAGATAGTTTTTAGATGATCAAAATTAAATCATTAATTTTATTAATATTTAAATAAATTCAGTTTGAATTGGAATAATGTTTATTAAATGGCCAAACTATGAACACTTACTTGTTGAATGTTGAAAAGTTACAAGAAAATTCTATTTGCATTTTCTAGAATTAATGCTTCCCTAAGACCCCCAATTTAGAGAAGGATAGAGAATACATCAAGAGAAGTTATCCACTTTTCATTTGTGAAACTGCATTTGAATTTCATGGCATTCTCGAGTTGGAAATTGAATTCAGACCCTCCATGTCAGCTTCTGACATATCCATTATCTGGCATGAGATGCTCTTTGTCCGTTAATGAATTTGGAATAACATACACAGGCCATCACTGATGAAACTGTTTATTTTCTCTTTTATCATTTATCTTGCCAGATAAAAGAGTAATTAGCAACATTTTTGTTAATTTTCCTTAACCTCAAGCTATTCCAGGAGCTCTACAACTTAAATATTATTCTGATTCTATTTTATTTTCAGGAAAAACGTACACCTTTCAAATATCACACTTTTTACTTTCTAGGAAGGAACATTTTAAAAAGGTTTTCTATTAAGTGCAACTTTTGTATTACATGTCGTATAAAGTCAAGCCTAAAACAATCACATAATTTATAAAACCATTTTTAATTCAATAATAACTTACTTTAGTTGTAAAAAATTAAAAAAAAAAAGAAAAAAAAATTACTCACAGGTAAAGTGATAATTTTGTAGATCCGTAAATTTAAAATGGAAATTATTATTTAAAATAGCAATTCATCAATAACTTGTATAAATTACTTAATTTTTTTAATAAAATATTGAATTACTTTATGTCATGACTATAGGTAAATTATTACTGAAATCGTTCATAAAATAATAAAATAAAAATGAAATAACAAAGTATGGGTTTAAAGTGGTATTGATTTATTTTAATCAGTAAGGGTTGTTTTCCCTTCCTTCATAAGAGGCTTGGACCTGCCTAAACTGCTTGCATTATATGGTTCACTGAGTGAAACAGGTTTTACACATTAACAGATTAGTCCATGAATCACTTTGGCTGCTGGAAGAAGTATCATACTAGGACCAAAACAAATTAGATTATCCACATCACCATCATAATCGTATTAAATATAAATTGTTCCTTTTCATCTTAAATTCAAATAGGAATTTTCATCTGGCAATAAATAGATTTTTTTATTTCAAGTAAAATTATGAATATTATTTCATAGCTGCTCATTAATTCAAAATATAGTTCTTCATTTGGTGAAAATGATGTTGATAATGAATCAATTGTCAGCTGTTTTACCAACAAAACATCACATCACATTATTTAAGTTTTTTTTTTATGCATTACTAATTTGAATTTATCTTTTATTATTTTTCTCATATTGATACAAATAAACTGACAATGTTCGTTTGTTTTCTTTAACATTCCATTGTTCAGAGTGTACTAGCTTTTGTTATTCTTTTTTTATACAGTACTGTATATAAAGAATTAAAATGATTAAATCTTTGTTTCATGTAAGTATGCATAATGTTTTGTAATGGCAACTCTTTGCTATTTACAAGATTTTATAAAAGTTGCTAAATTAAAATTTGAGCTGTGATTATGCCTAAATTTTCCAATATAGCCCCTCAACTTTTATAAATCTCCGTATGAAATCTTTTAGAAATCCCTTTTTATATTAGATATTGTCAAGTCCATTTTAAGAATATCTTTTTGTGTTTGATAGTTGATACATTATTTTGAATCTTGAAATTTTAAATTTATTCTAGTTATATTCATTTTCTCATTTAGATTTCAGAATACATTGTAGGATGATACACTTAAATAATTATATTTTAACTACCGTATATAAGTTTCTTTAATTTTGAAAGCTTCTTGTTTACCTCTATTACTACTTTTCATTTCCTTTTCTTATTTAACTTAGAAATTTTATTATGTATGATCAGAATGTTATAAGTTTATAATTATTATTATATTAACTGATTTCTTCGTTTATAGTCCTAATGATACATACAGCATGATAAAATTTATTTTCTATTCACTCTGACTGATCTCTAATAACAACCTTATCCAAAATAAAACTACATTTCCTTATATTGTAGTTTTGATGTGGTAATTTTTCTATTTCAGAATGTCCGACGAAGAAGGGCTGGGGCACTTAAGTTGGTTGAAATCGAATTAATTAAAGGCAACAAAGGCTTAGGCTTCAGTATTGCTGGAGGCATCGGTAATCAGCACATCCCAGGCGATAATGGGATTTTTGTTACTAAAATTATGGATGGAGGTGCAGCGCAGGTGGATGGAAGGCTTGCAGTTGGTGATAAACTCATAGCTGTCCGAAATCTACCTGTAAGTAATAAAGTGTTTATTTACAACATTTTATTTATTTTTTAAGTTTCTCTGACATTAAAAATAAATTTTCTTCAAACTCTTCTCTTTCAATTTCGCGTAGAATTTTTATAAATATTAAAGGTGAAAATAAAAAAAATGTGTTATCTCTTTTATACTGATGATAATATTATTTATGTATTTCTTTCATTATTACTTTAAAAAAAAAAAATTAGTTTAATGATCATTAGAGATAGTTGACCATGGATGACTTATACGAGGAAAAGATGGTTGGAGGTGCAGCCAAAATACAACATAAATAAGTTGAAATAACTTATTTAATTGTGCCATTTAGCCAGAATTTCTAGCCCTCATCAGGGCTAAGAACAGAACAAGATAACAAACAATGAATACAGAAAAAGAAATATAAAATATAAGCAGAATGGCATAAAGTAAATAATAGTACAGAATAGAGTTGATTCATTCAATTATTAATTCTATTAATAATTATTAATTAATGAATTATTAATTCTATTCTGTACAATTACCTACTTTATTTCATTATTTTTATATTTTATTTTTTATTTCTGTATTCATTGGTTGTTATCTTGTTCTGTTCTTAGCCCTGATGAAGGCTAGAAATTCTGGCCGAAACGTCGGCACAATTAAATAAGTTATTTCAACTTATTTGTGGTATATTTTGACCGCACCTCCAAACTATCTTCTCTTCATTTTAGTTCAATGTTACATAGTTATAAGACAAAATTCATGAAATGAAAGGAAACCAAACAATTATCCTCAGTTTCTCGTGTAATAAAATTCAGCTATGACACACTCAATCACTCACATTATGTAGTAATTGGTTTGTCTATTTGCTTTAAAAAAAAAAAAATCTCTAAGTAAGTGTGCAAATATCATTGGAATGTGATTAAACCCATTGAAAATTCCACCAATAGCTCATAATACATTCCTTGTTAGTTTATTCAATTATTATGGCAATTACAGTTTTTGAGTTAACATTTAAGTTATTATCTCTAGGCAATGTCGCATTATTGTTAATTAGAGTAGTTAATAATAATAAGTCCAATCTTTGAATACTAAAGTTGGTATTATACAAAAGTCTTGTTAACTTACATAACATCTTTATTTTTATTGTATATTACATTTCTTCTACTGAAATCATTTATTATAATTTGATCTGGTAATTACATATATATTATGTATTTTATTTTGTTATTTGTTCATTGAAGGAACTGTAGTAGATATAATTCAGGTTATTAGCATTGCGGCAAATAAGATGGGCCTACAAGTAAGGTTGTAGGCCTTAGTAGCAAATAGTTTCCCATAATGTTAATAAACACTAACAATAAACAGTAAATTGAAGTGTAGGTGGGAGGATTGCATCAAAACTAATCCGGTAGTTTTGGGTTTGGATGGGCGTCATTGCGTAGATGTGTGTAGCCAGTGATTGGAAGTATCGAAACTGTAGGTTCGCTAAGATTTTAGTATTATTCGTTCTCTAAAATATCCATCTGCTTTTTGTAAGCAAATATCTCTGACTTTTGTCGATACATATAATCTTTTCATTAACAGTCAGTCAATGTAAAAAAATTAATAAGACCTGTTTCTTTTATTCTTACATACATTGTTACTTAAAATATTATAATTTTTTAGAATTCATTTCATCCATGTCACTCTTATCTAATTGAAAGACAAGCTTCACAAAAAAATAGGGCATAGTCTTCTGATGGTGTACTATTGTAGATAATTATTTTATGTCAAATTGCATTATGATAACAATTTCAGTGTAAATATATGTTATTGTTGTATCATAGTTTTTATGATGTTTTTATTAGGATTAATTTATGGCACTAATTTTGTTTTTTAAAATATTTAAGTTAGGAAATTGTTATATATTTTTAAAATTATTGTTATTTTAGGCTATTAAAATTATATATGAGTAACTTACTTGCTCTTTGTACCAGTAGACTCACTTCTGTTTTGATTAAAATTTCTAGACTTAGAATTAATTTTCTAATTAATAAATATTTTAAAGTATTTGTTCGTTGTGTTGAAATATGTCATTTACTGCTTGTAATTTCTAATTGTTTCATTAAATGTTATGTTAAACAATCAATAAAGTTACTTGATAATTACTTTTGAAGTTGTGTGAAGTGCGGATAAGTTGTTTCATACAGATTTTTGAAAATGTTTCTTGGTATTTTTTATTTATTTATACTTTTAGTATTAAGATATACATTTGACTAAACATCTTTTTATTTATTCAATTTTTTTCTCAGGGAGGAGATGTGAACCTCGAGAATGTAGCCCATGAAGAAGCCGTTGCCACTCTGAAAGCAACTCATGAACGAGTTGTTCTTCTGGTTGGCAAACCTGATAATGCCCTCCATATGTC
>NW_027115682.1:1037732-1046483 GCF_000696795.3 Halyomorpha halys | reverse complement strand
CTCTGCAGGATTCAATACACGCCTCTACTGTACAGCTCCATGCTCCAACTCCAACTGGTGTCAGCATAGAAGATATTTCATCAAGGTAAGTTTCATTCGAAAACATTTTGTAGTTAATAGAGAATAACCTGTCTAATTTTTTATGGAAGCTGTTTATAGTATTGTACCATTATCCTAGTTCATATTAATATTGTAATGTTATTTGGGTTAGATGATGTTTCTACTTTCTCATATTTCTTTCTATCTAAGAATTTTAGACACTATTTTAAAACATAAAATATAATAATAACAAGGATAATATTAAATCATCATCGTCAATTTCAAGTTATTAAATATAAATCATCCCATTTTTAATTAATTATACTGTTGAAACTTCTTTAAAAATACCTTCCAAATAAATTACCATTGCCTTTAACCAATGTATTGAACTATTTAATACGAGCAAATTGGCTTCATTATTAATATTAATTGTATGGTAGAAACTCTCTTATATTTCCTACTCTTATTTTCTGCTTCGGTCACAGTACTGTATAGAAAATGTTTTTTATCGTGTTTATTAATCAATAAAGTCGTCTTTTATAAACTTTTACTCCCTCAACTACCTTAAGTAGAGGAAGTATTATATTAGTATAAATTAAAAAAAAAACATTTTGCCTATGGTTGCTTTACAAAAAATCTTCAGAAATCATTATTAAATCTGTTTTTAGAACATTTTTTTTACAGACTAGGGGATTACCCCTTGTACTCTTAACAGCAGACCAACCTTTATTTTACAAGTCATACAACTGTTCATTTAATTGTACTACTTATTGCTAAAATTTTATTACTGTGATTTACATTATTCTGTAGTTCAGGTTGATATAAAAGTTTTTAGTGATCATCGTGTAATATTTTATTTTACAGATGCAAATAACCTTTTTCATTTGTTCTTTTTTTTTTTTCACAAAATGTGTTCTTTGTCAGTTAATTATTTTTTTACAATACATTTTAATTATTCCACCTTATATGTAAAATAAAGTAGTCCATGGTGATAATACGTAAAAAAAAAAAAAATTACATGGTGATCACTAAAAATGTTTTTATAGAATAGAGAATAGTCAGAACATTTCAGTACCTCAACATTTATTCAAATTTGTCAGTTTTTTGTATTTAGTTTGGTTTACGTTGTCCACAATTTTTTTTTTCCTTATGCATAATTCGAAATATCCTACAGCACAGGTGGGGAATCATTTTAGCACTAGATGCCGTATTAAAATTAAATAGTAATTCAGGAGACCATAGTAATTTTTCTATATTTCAGTGTTGGTATTTTTATTTATACTAAGCAAAATAAAATTGTAAAAAACAAATGTATATTTATACTTATCATTTTTAAAATTTTGAAGAGCAGAGTTGAAATATATATGTTCATCAGGAGTCTAATTGTGTTTTCTTGCATTCATTTTTTTCAAAGTAGTTAAGATTGTATTGTGCAACAAACACACCATTTAATCTTTCACAGAAGTAAAGAAAAAATCTTAACTCCCATCCTACATGTTCTGTATTCTTCATTTTATTTTACCCTCTTAAAAGTTTATCTGATAAAGAAAAAGTGAATATCAAATTATATATATGAAAAAGTGTACAGTTTCTATAAAGAAACCAACACCTGAAGTCATTGATGCTACCTTTTTTAAGGGGAGATCTATATTCGCATCTAAAATTTTTCAACCATTGTGACTAGATTATCTAATTTTCTAAAAGTCTGTAGATTATTCCCCTAAATTTGCTCTTTTCCTAAACATTAAAAAAAAACTGATTTCTCTAAATAACATAATTATGAGTATAATAAATTATTTATTTGAATAATGGTTTACCATTATTTAAATTTCATAACTTTGTTGATTTTTCAAGATATTGGAGAGGATGACACATCTTCATAACTCCTCCTTATTTAATTTTCAAATACGTATATTTAAATGCTAATTAATACAAAAGATAGGTTGTATAGAGATTGCACAAGGAACTCACAAAGACTGTATGCGGTCCCAGGATCTTGTGGTCCTATATCCCACTAATTTTCCTAACATGATAATTAATGAATGAAATTAATTTTTATTAGGATTAAATTAAGAACTAAACACAGTAAAAAAAATCCTACAGATTTATGGAAACACGAGTTAAGATGAATTGAATGTAAAAAATGTTCAGACACAGCTGAGTCTGTGAGGATTGAAAAGCTCATATCTTATAGAACCTTTGTAAAACATTCCAATATAATTAATGCCTTATGTTTATCTGAAAGAAATATTTCCTGAGTCTGTATTAGAACAAACTTGAATGTGTGAAGTGATGTTTGGGGACTATTTTATTTAAGTAGGTCTTAAAATTTATCATTGTTTGAAAATCATCCATGAAATTGCCATAATATTATTTTAAGGCCAAGAAGTAACAATTCTTTTAGACTAATATCTTCAGGAAGTTATTTTTACTGGAGCAAAGTCTTATTAACAGAGTTTACGACGGCATATTGAACGATATGCTCTGCATCAAATGTCTTATTTGATGAAACTATGGCTATTTCTAAGCCAATAGAACAGTTTCGATCATTTTATTCAGTGCGAAGCTCAGGACTGAACAGTTAATATAAAACAAGATTTGGAGGATTTTGATTCACTATATATTTCCAAGTGGCTGAAAGCTTTGACTGTATTGTCATAGTAGATGAAGATACTAAATGACTGTTTTTATACAATGTTCTATTAGTATTTACTTACTAAAACCACATACAATAATATCTCAAGCTTAAACATCATTTACAATTCCAAATAATTTTAAATCTTCTCAGTTTGTAGAGGACAATATGTTATTCCAATATGAATTTGGCAGGTGTGACCTCTGCCATTTTCAGACAGGAAATAATTAAATGCTGAAATATTTCAAAGTGGTTGAGAGAGGCAATAGTTCTCTGAAGTAGCAAGACATCAGCAGAGATAGTAACACTTCTAATGAATTTTTATTAGCAGGATAAAACCTTACAGCATTATACAAATGTTGCAGGGGCAAACCATTGGATAATATGTTTCCAATTGTTTGAAAGACATCTTGTGACAAAAAGACTCAAACCAACAAGCCTTCTTCCAATAGAATCAGTGGGAAGGTTACATTTCAATACCTCTAAAACATAGGGCTTTGTCTTATCCTAGTTGATATGAACAAAGAGTTGGTACCCCTAGGAAATCCTAAATATGATTTCTTGTGGTTGTGGAAAAGTTTGTAAAGCTGCTAGAAATGCAGTATGAAGAGTTCCAACATTTTTAATCAATTATCTTATTTTATTATTGGTACAAGTATGTCAGAGTAATTTTTTTGTCTTTAATAATAGTAATCCTTTACTAGCTAACTAAGTTATAAAAAGCATTGTGATCAAACAAAAATTTTCTTTTTCAAAATCTCGCCTACCTTATTTACTAAGTAGAACAGCACAAAATCTAGAGCACCTGAGTTCAAATGAAGTGATTTCCCCAAAACCATCTTTGTTGTATTAATGTTCCTCCAGTGAAAAAAAAATGGCAGCCATTAAAAAGAATAATATCTAGAGACTGCCCAGTAAGGAAAGGTGCCAAAGAGCATTGAGCCTCGGTAGGAACACATTTAGCTTTGGAATAACGACTTTTAATGATTCTAACCAGAAGAATGCCCACTCAGATCTTTGCACTTTCGGCTATGTGCAGATATGTTTCAGTATTATTCGATTTTTTGGATTCTACATGGTTTAAAAGGTAAAGCCTAAAATTTTTAATGGAGGCTAATTTGTTTTTTTTTCTTAGTTGATTATAAAGGTTCATTATTGATAATAATTAATCAAATAAACATATTTTTTGTTTCGTATATTTTTCTGTGGATCCAAATCCTCACTAACAATTTAAAATATCTTATTACACTTCAAAGTAAATATAGACTTTGTAAATAAATTTGTCATAATTGGTCTATAAATAAGATTTCTATAGGCCGAAGCAACTTGAAAGTCATACAAATTATATAAATGAGACTGAATCAGCAGAAAATACATCAGTATTTTAAATTTTCAAGTAATTTTGTTCCACTGTTGATGCTTAATCCGCATTATCCCACTAGAATTTGAATGGTAAAAATGGCATTTTAGAAATGTTATCTCTTGTGCTGTTAAAGAAAAAGAAAAAAGGAACAAAATTGATATCGTATATTACATTTACAAGTTTTATCTGATGAAATTAAAGAACTACTGGTTCAAATTCACACCCATTCTTTTTTCTTATGATATTTCAAGATTTAGAGTTTACTACAAAGCTTTAATTTTTTTCTATAAAATTTTAAATTTGCAACTATTTAAAATAAATTAAGTTGACAAAAATATTGTTTTATTTTTTACTAGATGTTTCATAGTTGATTTTAGTGTGTATATTAGGAGAATTGTAAGAATCTGCAAATAATTCCATGTTTATATACTCCAATAACAATAAATTGACTAAAATATTGTATATTGTTTTACAATTTCCAACCAAAGATCTATAATGTTTGTTATTTAGTGAAACAGTACTTTTAAATAGCTGTAGAATGATACATGTGGTCACGTTCTATGTGTTAAAGCCGATATATTGGTGAATGTCCAGTACATTTTAAAACTTTTCCTCTGTGTACTGTATTTGGTTCATATCTCACCTAATTATTCTTTTCTTATTCACTGTAAAAGTTTCCCTTCCCGATTATGAAAATATGAGTAGTTAAAGTACTAATATAATCAAAACTAATCAACCATTAATCATAATTAAAAGTGATTACTTTATTATTTAATTTTTTTGGCAGAATTCACTTTTATGAAACCTGAACACTTTGTTGACTCACAACTACTGTAAAAAATAAATAATTATATACCAGCTTCAAACCCGGCCCTTACATTAGTAGCACAGCACCGTACTCACTGAGATACACCACTTTCTGTAAGTTAATACAGCACGTATAATAAATATGTCATAAGAATTGGGGATCTGGGAAGTAGAGGGGAGATAAGCCAGTGAACTCCAGAGCCTGGCTTTGACAGAAAACTTATTTTCTGTATTATCAGCCATGCATCATTTCTGTGGCTAGGAGACCCTTATAGGCATATCCGCATGTGCGTGCCCATATGGGGGCAAATGGGTGCAGCTGACCCTCCCCCTTAGAAGTAAAAAAATATTAATTTAATAAAAATTAATTTTTTTTTTCAAACAAATACTAATTGTTATAACTAACAAAACACTGCAGCAATCATGTATAATTTTCTTAAAATTTTGGTTTCATTTCCATTCCCATGCTGAAATGTCACAACCTGGGCCCTGTTTCATAATGAAAGCTAATAGTATTAGTTCATAGTACAAGTGTAGAAACTAGAGTGATAATTACACTAATACTTTTTTTTCATGATAGGGATGACTATTAGTGATATTGCAGGAATTTAAAAATACTAAAGTACAAGTCTGTGTAATCGAATTAAGATAAAGCTACAAGACTAATAGTATTAGTTTGTACTTTATTATGAAACAGGACCCTGATTTACTATGGTGTGTCCACTCCAGTAGATTTGGTCCTGGGTATGCCCTTGCATATTCATCTGTTGTAAAGTTGGTACCAGACTATTCAATTAATTTAGGATTGAGTGTTGGGATTATTTCCTTGTTTCACTGTTGGTCTTGAAATAGAAATTCTTTTCCAGTAATGAATTCAAAAGGTTTTATAGGTAGTAACTGTATAAGTGTTTTTTTTTTTTTTGTGATAAAATACTTCTTACCTCCTTAAATCGCATTATATTGTAAGTTAGCTGGTAATGTCATGGCTTGTAACTACTGCGGTAATCATTATACCCTTAGTGTTAGTTGAAGGTTGTCTATAATTTATGGAAGTCTATATAATACATGATATATTATTACCAACCATTAGAAGGGAAATTAACTGCCGTTGTGGAATAGGTATTCCAGTCACTATTGAGGAGTGTTATATGCTATTTTTCTTGTTTATCATTTCATTTCGATGGTGAAGCAATTCTTGTTAACCGACCGAGTAATATGAGCGGAAACGATTGCCTGGCTCTCAGTAATAAGAAGGTAGACATAGGCGCGCCTTGAAGTCTCGTTTTGAAACCCCGTGTTGCAATGGTTACAGCTCGTTACTTTCGCCCGCTGCAGGTCCACTCTCTTTATTATAACATCCAGCGAGAGATAAACTGCCAATATAAAGTTCACATTGCTTCATTTTTGCGTTTTCTTTTAACTGTAACAACCTATTTCGATGCCCAATCTCCTGAAGGCGTTGGGACGGCTTCAGATACAGAATGTTATCGCCGATGACCCACTTCTGTGACCAGAATTACAGATTTATCGTTCGGCCTTCTGAAGACTATGAACCGTATCTCCAGTTCAATGGTGTTAAATGTTTTTTACGTTTTCGGGACAATAGCAACTTGTTTTGATCGGAATAATGCAAGCTTCGAGATTGGCGTGGAGTCCGCAAATGGGGCAGAACGTGTCGTAACGGATGAACTACAAAGGTCCATTTTTTTAAAAAAGCTTTCTTTTCTTAGATGATATCGTAATTGGAGCTTCCAGAAGACCTTCCACAGGGTAAATAATGCCATACAATAACCACTGTTTAGGTAAAAAAAAACTTCAGGAACTTTAAATAAAACTGTTCTCAGTCTATAAAATACTCTTCTGTAAAGTGTTACCATTTACAACGGTACTGCTCATCTGTAAAAATATTAAGTAAGTTTAAACGATTCGTCTCTGTTGAGGAAACTTTATTTCTCGTTAAATGATCATTTTGTTTGAGGTGTATATCGACGTAATATTTTTGAAATCTTTTTACGTAAAAGGATCATATTGTTTATGATTATAGGGCATGGTAAACATAATATAAAAGTTATATATTAATTTTCTATTATTCTTAGTTAAATCTCGACAATTAAAAAGAAAAGTAGACCATCGTTAGCTTACCGTCTAAATTATTTCTTGCATTATTAAATATTGCCAGTACCTGAGATTGTCATCCTTATAAAATCGACAACCAAGCTTCAATTTCATTATAGACCTTGAAGTCAGTTCAAGGTATTAGGTAATATGAATCCGCAAAAATCTACCTCCTCTATGAATAAAAAATGAAAAAGAAAAAATATTGAGGTGTTTTTTTAGTGATTTATTATTTGATTGGATCAAATTTTTGCAGCGTGTGCTTGAAAAAAAATTAGCAATGCCTTATTCAAAATTTATATGTTTTTGTCTTAAATCATTACTTCAACTTTTCTTACAAAGGCAAGACCGTTCATTCATGAAAGTATACATAAACGTATATTTTAAATATTCTCACTTGATAGGTGTATTGGTAGTCCTAATATATAATTAATTATTTTACAGGGTATTTCATAATAAATAGAAGCATTAAAAAAGAAGTGGATGTAACTAAAAAATAAAATCACAAAATGCCTTTAGCTTAAGTTTACTTACTATATTGTAAATGTAGATTATTAAATGTTATTCTACATCTAATTAAAAAAACAAAAAGATCATTTTAAAAATAAAATTTGAATGAACTTTCTTAACATTATAATTGGAAGAAAACAACCGAAACAAATTGTGTTTTCGAAAAAAATCGAGATGTAGCAAAGCACTATTTACAGTTTTTCTTTTCACCATATTGCTAAATACCTATTTTTTCGAAATCATTTATAATTAGTTTTCAAAATTTTCCTAATTATCACTTTTAGAAAGTTCAATCTGGATTTATTTAAAAACAATAGACTATCGCTCCTGGACTCTGATAAATTTACGATTGAATAGAATTGGTATTCATCGACTCCCTAGATCGGATCAATCCCTAATTACATAATATCTACCGCTGTGATTTTAGTGAGATAGAAATTTTCTCGAAACTTTTTTTCCTAAGTCTATCCATTTTTTTCTTGGATATTCATTAGCAGCACTTGAGTTCGTTTCCCACTTTATTCAATAATTGTAGCTTCGTTTTTATTTGTGACTAACGTATAAAAATGTTATATTTTTTCTCTTTTTCCATATCATCGAAAACAAAGTGTCTATTGTTCATATGTCACAGGAATATCGGGATTAATAAGGCAGGATGTACTTAGAGTATTTTATCCGTTTGTAATATGTCGGATAGAAATACATATTTTAAAACAGATGACTCTATGCCTTTATTACTCTCTCTGAGAATACATTTTTCCCAGAAATATTAAAAATACTTGTTAGAATGTGGTAATTTTGCTATCCTCATAAATTCACAATTTGTTCTTGAAAAAAACTCACAATCAATTAAAATATTTATTATTTCCTTGTTAAAAAAAATAATAATAATGCAATAATTAATGTCAACATTAACTTAAAGAGTCTTCCTCCTTGACAAATGATAAAACACAATTTTTTTTTCTGTTTTCTCAGTATCAGTTCTTTATTATATTATTAAACATCACTTTAGTCTTCATTTTTCTTAAAACATTCTTTTTGAATCTATATCTCTCTTCCAAGTTCATTGCGTACTCAGAAAATTTTAACTTCGCTGTTTCAAATGTGTAATGTAAATAACCCTTACGCTTCATTGTTGCCTTCTGTTCAACCGTTCGCTTTGAACAGGTTGGTGGTCTTGATTTGTTCTTTGCTCAGTTAATATCATTATTATTATTTTTATTTATATTTATTCTTTCAAGACGTTTATTTAATCTCTACTTTCTTTTCTTTTTTTTTTTTT
>NW_027115682.1:1035689-1037312 GCF_000696795.3 Halyomorpha halys | reverse complement strand
TATATAAAAGATTTAATGCTTTTTACTTGGAGTACAATCGTATTTTGCGTTGCCATACAAATATCAGTCACTAACTGCTCTGCTGTTCCCGAAGTTGGACTCAGGGTAGTGCACTCGACATATCAGTATGCAGAAGATGACGCGACTGTCTGGTCTCTGACGTCCGTAGTGGGGCTATAAACACTTATTTAACGTCAGTCTAAAGCTAGATCGTCGTTTTTTGGTTTTTCAAATGATCTAGAAAAAGTTGAGATGCTTTCATACATCCACCTTAGGTCTCGGAATCGAGCTGAAGAAACCATGACCCTGCAAAGAGCACGAAGAGACCTTGGGTCTTTCTTCAAAGTATTAAGACATTACGCCGATGTTTCCGGTCATGAGTCTATTTATATACTGTTTTTATTGTAGCAGGTCTTGACCTCGGCGGTGGTGATGTGGGTGAGCATCTGGTTCTAGGGTGGTAGTTATGCATATCCTGGTCTGGCTTCTTTATGCAGCGTGTTTGCTTTCGTAATTGTACAAGTATACTTATACGTCCCATACGCTTGAGTTTAGGTATCATTCCCAATTTTATTTATATTTTAAAAATATATCTTACTCTCTTAGCTGCCGAAATCATGAACGTATGGCAGTATATATATAGTCAACAGAGTACGTTGTTGAATGAATGAGACTGACAGCGAAATATCATGGACTCCTGTTGCTGAGTCTTGCATCAAGGAATACAACAATACACCTCCTGGAACGACTAAATTTTCACCTGCTTATCTCTTATATGGAATAACATCCGATATAGTTCTTGCAGAATAAGGAGGTGATTCGTGAATCGTCTACTGTCTACTTTCTGCAGAATTATATATATATATATATATATTCGCTATAGGTTTGTTCCAACAATAGTTTTGGCTCTTCTTGAATTCGTGTTAGAACAATCTGTTTTAGGATTTGTATGTTAAGCCCACAATTCATGATAATTTATATTTCTTCATAAGTGCTGAAATCGAATAAAAATTTTATCTGGTTAGTGTTATGTAGCTAAATCATACTTTTTAAGAACATAAAAAGTTACAGTCTAAGTTATCAGCATAACTCTGGTAAATACGAACGAGTCCCAAACGACTTTGGAATTTTTATTGTTTTGTTATCATTTTACTTAAACTTGTTTGATTACTGTTAGTTTTCGATTGACTTTAATGTTAAAAAAAAAGTCCTATTCTCTCCAAATTCTAAACTCACATCTACGTGAAATATGCTACAGTTTTGATTCTTGTTATTTTTTTGTAAAAATCGTAGAAAACATTTTTTTAATATCTTTTATTTTTAAAGTTTTGTAGCAAGATCCGTCTCCAAATTTATTTCTTATTTCACAAGATTCATATTGTAATTTTTTGTATGAAACAGGAAAATTTAAATCATAAAAAAATATTGAAAACTAATGACAAGTTATATCTATACTATATATCTACACAATAATTTATAAAATATAGTTTCTTTAAATTTTGTGATGATACTTATTGAACATTTTATCATTTTTTAATGTGAACTGTTGGAAGCAAATGTGATATAAGTCATTCTGTTCTTATCAAAATTAGTTTTCATAAATAAATAATAAATAGATAAAAA
>NW_027115682.1:1030906-1035469 GCF_000696795.3 Halyomorpha halys | reverse complement strand
ATATAATTAAATATTCTTGTGGATGGCTGACTATTGTTACCAAAAAACTATGTTACTTCTTACTAAAAACTTTATAGAACATCCCAATAACTTTTTAATATTTCAAAACTCCAAATTTGACTTAGATTATTTATGCATTCAAAAGGCTCATATTTTAGATTCGTGTTGGAACAAACCTAAAATCTAAAATTAATATATGGACAAATGGTTTGATCATAAAGATTCAGAAAGTAAAATAGTTAAAATGTTTCCGTTAACCTAAAAATAAAATGTAGATTTTGTATATTTAAATTTTCATTTAATAGCTCGGATGATTTATTGTACACAGATAATTCTTAATAGCTTTTAGACTAAGAAACGTGGTGGTAGTTCTCCCATTCTCAAGTCCCTTAATGCAACCCACCTCTACACCGCCAGGTTCCGTTCCAGGTGAACTTTGTCCGTTGTATTGTTCGCCGGTGGCTTTGTATACCAAGTCCTTTTGTTAACTGAATTAATAACTCTTCTAAAAGTCTTGACTGCTATGGCTTGTGATGAAACAGCATTGTAAAGTTTTCTGAAGTTATTGAGGTGTTTGCCTGTGACAGAGTTTTTGTCCTTTTACTAAATGAAGCGATGCATAGATTTTAATTGTGTTATAAAACAAAGCTATGTTGATAAAGTAAAAAGTACTTAAACAGATTTAATAATTTTAAAGATTTATAAAATAAAATATTAAATTACATCAATGACGTTGACGAAAGCCCTTAGTTGATTTTAGCTAAGTAATTGTAAGCACTAGATTAAGTATCTAGGTTAGATATTAATTACAGAAGTATTTTAACTCGCGATTACTTGAACTTTAGAGAGTTAGTGGGACCGTACCGAAGAAAGTAGCGAGAACAAGGTAAAATGCCATAGAACGTTAGATTGTGAATTATGTATGTATTTTCATAACACAGAGACCTTGGTGTAGTTAAACACTTATGCGATTGATCTAAGTATTTCCAAGTTATGGCATCTTAAATATTTTGTTTTTTAATGTTCTTGCATAAATCTATGTTTCTTATATTGTTCACATATAACCCATTCAAGTCAGTATTGCTGCAAACTAATCTCTACTCTACTAATAATCTCGTATAATAATAGGGGTTCTCCCTACTTTTTTAACCCAGAGGCAAATTGCAGAATATGGGTCGGGTTGAGAGCCCGAGGTCAAATATGAACTGCTGACTTGATATGTCTGTGGACGAGAGATACTAATAATAAATTCTTTGTTTATTGTTGGGGGCGTTTATTCATAATGATATTAAAGGCATATTAGATGGGCTAAGGAGCGCTTGTATAAAATAAATAAAAACATATGAGTTAACAATTTAATAAAATAATAAATTAACTTTTAAGTTACTTTCTTATTTTATTTATAATCGTAATACTTTCTGGAGACTGGTTAATATTCTTTATTATTCACAGTAAAATTTTACTGAAATGTTTTGGTTATAAAATTGTCTTTGAGGATAGCCGGAAACTTTGGATTTATAAATGGAATAAAATGTTTTGAGACTAAAATGGATAAAATTTTATTTATTTAAATAATTACATCCTTATGTTTAAGTTATGTCCAATCGTAATAATATGAAGGAATATTACATAAACATTATTGCTTGCACGACAACAGATTGCCTGGAGTGGGTAACCCAACTTCACATTAGTAGGTATTATGGTTTCCATGGTTCAAATGACTGTTGCTGCATAACTAGTCCCTGTGTTGGTAAATAGGTTTTGTCCTTCCCACCGATTCCCTCGGGTTCAAGAACATTGATATCTCGGTCTAATTCCATGGGGATCTCCGAGTTCAGCAGGCGCCCAAGGAACTATATTTCTTTCCTAGGAGCAGACCGCCCATGGACCAACCCTCCGATGGGACATTACACATCCTGGAAGTCCGCAGAGCGACTCCCAATTAAAGCATGCAGTGTAGGGTCATCACTCCTACATCTGGTGTGAGTGAGTTTCCTCCAGTAGGCTGACGGACCTCACTTACTCCTAGATGGAGTATAGAAAATGTTTAACTTTCGGTTATCAGTAAGCGGTAACCCTACCAAGTACTGGCCGCGTTCGTCGTTGCTTAAATTTGATTACCTACTGTCAGTGTTGGATAAAAGGTTTTAGGATTTAAAAAAAAAAAATTAGTAATTAAGATTACTTTTCCTCAGCTAGTAATTATAATTTCGGACCATTATTTCAATTTCAGCGGTCCATTTAGTCGTTAAAATTGTTTATCGAAATTGTAATTTCAATCTGCGTAAATGAAATTACAGAATTGTATAGTAATTCCAATTGTAATTCAATTTTCCCCATAACTTCCTGTTGCAAGCGTCTTAATCCAATTGACTAGCCAAGTAAGTATCCCTGCTGTACCAGCCCTCCCTTTCGCTAAATGCTTGTGTATCCCATTCCAGTATTAGTTCTCGCGTAAAGTACGCTGAAGAAGAACTGGATAAGGTTTATATATTTTTTTAAATATTGCTTTATTCCCCGAAGCAGAACGTCAATGGACCTTTTTTCAGTGGTTCATTTAGTGAATGAATATTCCAAATTCTATCCTGACTTATCTATAATTTATAATTTTAAAATATAAAAATATCTGTTTTTTTACTAGAGGTAGCATTTTTCTTATTCTATGTGATTATGTTTTCCATGTTTTTTAAATAAAATATATACATGACTAGGTTAAGGCAGCGAGTTATTTTCTTCCTGCTAATTCTAGTTGTCAACTACAATAATAATTATTAATTTTTTTTGTGAGGATAAGATGTTAGGAAGTGCGTTCAGTGAAGGACACACCTAAGTTTTTTCTCTTCCCTGACCGCTCCCCCAATCATCTTCCCCTCATATACATTATCCACTGCCAACTATCTTCTCTTCATTAATTATTAATTTTGTTTATTTTTCTTGAATTACTTTCATATTCTGACTTATCTACGAAGGAGAGTGGACTAGGGCTCATTGGTTTTATAGGAAGCCAAATGCAAAATATTTTCAACAGAAATCCCTACTATTTTAAATAGAAAAACAGAATGTGCTATTGCAAACATTTTGCTACTTGTGTATCAAATCCTGAATGAATAGTCGCAAATTAATGATGTATTGGTCTTGAATAATATTTAAATATATAAATTAATATAATTTATTTGTATTTGTTCCTTATTAAAACCATTATTTTAAAAATACGTTTGAATATACACAATTAACATACCAATGTGAACAATGAAAAGAGGCTTCTTGAGAAAATGTTCCGTGTACTTTCTTATGTGATGATCACAAATTAGTAAACGAGTAAATTTAAAAAAAAAAAATATTTATTATAATTTTTACAAGTTCTATAGTAAATCAATATAAAGTGACTAAAATTATTTTAAGCTTGATCTACATTTAAATTTAATATTTTGAATAAATTTTCGTTCAACGTATTTAAAAATGAGAAATAAAGAATATTAACAATTTAATTTAGAACATATAATTATTATTATTAAGAAGAAATAAACAAACGAAATATGTTATAGTTCAATAATTCCATCTACTTCCTGGTCTATTTGCTTCATTGTTTTAGTTTCAATTTATTTTAAAATTTTAGGATTTTTTTTTTTTTCAGATAAATATTATTCTGAATGCCTTCTTGATTATATGTATGTTGTTTTCTTTTTGTTATGCTGATGCTCGTTATATTTTTGGTAATGCTACCTAGGACATTAGGACATCCGCTTTATGTAAATCCTAGAGGCCTTGGGTTTCTGGAGGCCATTGGAAAACAATTCCTCTGTAATTTAGCCCAATGTTCTTGAATCTCATGATTACTGTACGCGCGTTCTAAATGCTATAGTCTTTATTGTGCACCATGATCCTGAATGCAGTATATTACATCGAAAAAATATATATGTTATGTTTCCTAAAGGTTATGCAATTTTGATAAAATCTAGATAGATGCATCCTTTTTAATGTCTTATTTAGTCAAACAGAGATATATTACATCACAGAAAAACTAAAATAAAAAAAATCATCTTATGATTATTATATTTCTGTTTAACATTTTACTGTTAACGATAGTTCCTTTGAGTCTTATTTTACAAACTTTAACACGCAAACATAAAATTTAATAGAATGTTATGAAAAAATTATTGATAAAATTTAATTATGTTCCTCCCTAATAAGATGATGGAAGACATATTCTAAGGTTGACCATATCCTCTCAAATACGTTGAATACTATATTTTTTTTTTTTTAATAATATTATTTCTGTTTCTTTATTATAATATTTATTTCTTACGTAAAATAGGGGAAAAGGATTAAAAATCAGTTTATTTATTTTTGATACTCCATATTTTTTTGGGGGATTTTATTTTTAGTAAGTTTGATTATATTAATTTTTTTTAATTGTTGAGGTGAAAAAACTTCCAAATAAAATACAACCTATTCTATATTTTTCTTGTACAACGTTTTGGGGACAATTATCCCATACAACTTTACAATCCAAATATTTGTCATATTTTCAGTTTCCATATTGAAATCATTTATATAATTTTA
>NW_027115682.1:1024733-1030856 GCF_000696795.3 Halyomorpha halys | reverse complement strand
ATTTAATTTATATAATCATAATTTAAAATTGTTTTGCACCTATATTGTTTACGCTATTTACTAAGTGTAGGTGTAAAACCATTTTATATTCTATTATATATTATATTAGGTTATATTCTATTTGGAAGTTTTTACCTCATCAATTTTTAAAAAATTAATATTTTTTATTTAGTTACTATTTCTAATTTAGTATTACATTTATAATTTAAAAAATTGGTGCAGCACGAGCATCAGACTTGCATTTACTTTAAAAATTGGTATTTTAGGGTTCCCCCCTCGAAGGGAAAGTTTTTTTTTTTTTATCTGTTACAGTTTTTAGTTTATTATGTGTGAAAACATTAATTTTCTCGCTTGTATTGTTCCTCCAAACATTAGTACGGATCGACTCCCTTTATGAACTAGCCAGTTCAGATTTAATTAATTAACTAATAGCATCAGGCACAGTCAAACATGAGTGAGCTACACAATATGTTTCATTCATTCTATAGATTTAGCAAGCCTATATAATGGTCTCATAACTTAGCATTTATTTACCATTTTTTATAAATTGTATTATCATTTTTTTTAAAATTATCATTATTTTATTTTCTTCAGTACTCCAGATTATAAGGTATTGTGATACTTATTGATTCATATTGCTGTTCCTATTCTCTTAATTCACGCCTTGTCACTTTTTTTTTTTTAAGATTATTTTAATTCTTTGAATGTTTAAATAAAAAACCTACTTTTGTCGGGGAAAGAGGGTTGGTAAATTATAGGATAACATTAAAATAATTAGGAAGCCAGACATCACCACATCACCACAGCCAGACATAATTATTTAAACATCACCACTATTAGTCTAAAAAATAGTTTTCTTCTACAACCCACTTTGAACTGAGTTGTCATAATTTCCAGTATTTGGAGTTTACTATGCATGATTGTTCTGTTTGATCACGTTTTAATAATGTATTTCCATTTGCACTGCTGTCTAGATTAAAATAATTACTTTTAGATACATAAATTTTCAAAAGGTAATGGAACCAAAACCCTTTTGGGTTCAATGGTTAGTATTTGATTTGATTTAATGCCAGTGATGTATTTAATGTGAACTTTTTTTTTGTTGAGATATTAAATGAAATGTTATTTATTTATTGTGTTTTGATAATTGTGAGAAATATTTTAAATGTGTCTGAAATTATTAACAAAGTAATTTCTTATTCTTTAATAACTGTTGTATTGTATGGGTTAAAATCCTTTTGCAAAAATTATAAAGTTTATCTAACCAAATAAAATTTTTATTTAATACAAAGCTAAAATTTTAACTCATTTCATAAAATATATGAGGGTAGAAGGAGTTTATACTTACATGCACTACATTAAGCTGTCTCGTGTCTTTCTGTATGGTTTTGGAGTCCTATCGTAAAAAATATAAAATTTATGTTATTAAATACAATTATTATTTAATACAAAGCTGAAATTTTAACTGATTTCATAAAATATATAAGGATGGAGCGAGTTTGAACTCTCACGCGCTACATTGAGCTGTCTCTTGTCTTTCCCCTCACTTTGGTTTAAAGACCGGAACAATTAGTCCTCTTTTAGAAGTTATTGAGTTCTTTCACCGTCTTTGCTTCTCAATTACTGTCATTTCAACTCTATCATGGCGTGTCGAGTGGTTTATTGCCTATCTTACCTCGTTCTCACAGTTAACTACTTTGAGTTTGTATTGTTGTCTCTTTCGATGATTTAGAGTTCCCTATGTTTGGCACTGATCATTATTTCGAATATATAAATATTTAAAATTTTATTCAAAGAATATTAGTTACCGTATTAGAAGAACTGTCATGAAAGGCACAGAAAATAGTAGAAAAACTTATAGTACAAGAGCCCAAGAGGATAAAAAAAGCTATCTCGCCCCAATTTTAGATTACTTTAATGAAAACTATGTATAATTAATACTCAAAATTGACGAGTCTGCCAAGTATAGGTAGGGGAAATAGAAGCTCTATATCTCAAAAAGTAGGAACAACACAAGAAAACCTAAGAAATCGTCATTTAAAGAAGAGCAAATTTGCTAAAATATGAGCCCTAATAATGTTATTTACGTTAAATAGTTTTCGAGATATAGCTTTTTAAAAAGCAACATTTCATAAAAATGTTGTATGGGACGTACTGAAAGATCAGTAGTCAGTGAATTTATTTTGAAATATTTATATCTCAAAAACCATTTGACGTACAGATGTCAATTAGCACTCAAATTAAAGCTAGTGTGATAAGCTATAAAGTAGTTTATGATGTTTATCTTCGTAAGAGTAATAGTTTACATGAAATTCGATAAAATAAATTGATTTATAGTTCTTCGGACACATTTTCATTTGCCAAATTTATATTCATATGTGAATATCATAAAAGCTACTACCCTTACGAAGATAAGTGTCATAAACTACTTTATAGTAAGTTAAATTTAATTTATTTTGAGTGTTGGCAGACATATGTGCGTCTTATGGATCTTGAGATATGTTTTTTCAAAAATCCAACATTTTATACGAACAACTAGTAATTAACATTTTGTGAGTTTATTTTGTCAAATATCATAAAAACTACTACTCCTTCAAAGATAACATAATTAACTATTTTGTAGTAAATTTAACTAGCTATTTGAGCGCTGGCAGACATCTGTACGTCCAATGGTTTCTGAAATGAAGTTTTTCATAAATCGAACTTATTGTCCGAACAACTATAAATCAATTTATTTTAGCAAATATCATGAAAACTACTATTCCTACGAAGGTAAAGGTCTTAATCTACTTTATAGTACATTAAACTAACTTTAATTTGAGTGCTAATAGACATCTATACGTTATGATTTTTTGAAATAAATTAACTAACTACTAATCATCCAGAGAACCCTTGGACGTAAACGGCTCTTTTAGATCTAATATTTCAGAAAATGTACTCTACTTTAAATAATGTTCCCTTAGGTTTTCTAGTGCTGTTGGTAGTTTTTAAGATATAGAGCTCCGAATGAAAAATTATTTTTTTTTTTAAAGGTTTTGACAATAGATCCCCCCTACCTATACTTGGCAGACTCATCAAGTTTGACTTGTAATTATACCTAGTTTTCATTAAAGTAATAAAAAATTGGGGTGAGGTAACTGCCTTTTTTTCTTCCCGGCTCTTATACTATTATTATTAATAACCGACGTTTCGTCCCACTTTGCAGGGCTTCTTAAGGGTCTTTATCGACGACTTCTGTCCTGATGAAGCCCTGTAGAATGAAGGTCACTGATAAATAGTTTTCTACTATTTTTGTGCCTTTCTTGATCTTTACTCGTATCATCTTTCTACTATTCAATTAAATAATTGAAAGTTATTTAACTTCGCATAAATATGCGATAATTTAACTTCGCAGTTATTGGCATAAATATGCGAAAGTTCCAATTTTTCCCTGATCATCTCTTTATGATAACTCGTGTAATTCAGTTTGACAGAACCTTAACTTAGATTTGTAGACCATTCCTGTAATTATTATTTTTTTTATCAAGAGGCTCCTCATTTATAACATAACTGGGCTCCATCCTTAACCTGACAATACAGCTATCGTCTGCAATGTGATATTCAGAGTGAGCATAATACCTAAGTGTTTATTGTTCGTAATTTAAAAAAAAAATACTAACAATGTATATTAACATTATGTTTTTTAACATATAAGAACTATTTGATTAATCTTTGACTTTATTTTATATAAACTAAAAAAAAAAAAAATTATTAGCATTAGAAAGGAAAATTGTCAGAAGCTATTGGAATAAATAAGCCTTATTTCACAGACAGTAAAGAAAATGGATTGAAGTTGCCCAATTCAACCTACTTAACACTTTTTCCTTAAGCTCTTTGAAAAGTTGAGAATTATAAATTTCTTTATTATATGGCTGAAATTCATTTTTATAATTATATAAGCAAATCAGAGTATGAAATGAATTACTTTGTTTTTTTGTTTCAGTTGGTATTCTACCACAGATAGATTAATTTACAATTTCTACAGCAATATTACATCAATAAGATTACATTTTTGATAGAAGAGAAAGAAGAAAAAATAATTTCTCTTATTAAAACAATAAAGTTATATTAAACAATTGACGGAATTAAAACAATATAATGAAATAAAATCATTGTATAAATTGAATAATTAAGTCAAATATGTAATATACGCAATAAAATTAAGTATTTAATGTTTAAATTTATAATGTGAAAAGGCTTTACTCTATCTTTTTTATTTTTATCATATAAACATCTCACAATAAGAAGTCGTTTCTGAAATTTATAATCAGCCCCCCCCCCTCCCCTCAGCACACTTTATCTTTCTGTCAGATCCGTTCTTGACTTGTTGCATCCTCATTTCTTTTTTACTCTTTTTTCCTGAGAGAATGCCTGAGTACCTTCCTTTCTTGAAATTGGGAATTAGTAAAGACAATGTGCTTCCATTGATTTCATCAGGACCAGGTTGTCCAGTTTAACTTTTTTTTTTTTAATATTAATTTTGTCACGATTTCCTAAGAAGACATGTTGGGATTTCTTATAAGACTACTTTGTCATATTTATTGCTTCTGCTTACTTCTTAGAGTTGAAAAAAAGATTTCTTACGATAAATAATTTAATTTCAATCTATTTTAGTCTCAACACATTTTATTTTTCATAAAAGTCCGACGTTTTGGCCGATCCAGCCATCCTCAGGGACAATCTACTACAAAACAGCTTTTATTACATGTATGATTCTCAAACATTTCTTAACATTATTATTTATAATTTATCTTACCTTAATACAATTTTGGAACTAAATGATTTAATAATTCAACTACATGCAGGCTATTCTGTCCAGGTCAAATTAACAATTTCTATGAAACATTAAAACATTAGGTACAACATATTTTTTTTGTTAATAATTATATCCCACATTATGTCTAATTACCTAATTATTCAATATTCACATTAAAACCACAATTAAAATTCATTTATCCCAGTCACTATTTGTTAAAAATTTATCACAACAATGCTTGTAACCTTTCTCCACTCAGTTCAAGCATTAAAATTATTTATTATAACAACAATTTTGTTAATTTTCCTCTTTATTTCATTAGTAAAATTCTCATCAAGGCTAATTATAATTATCCACATTCAATTTATCCTATATTTTTCATAAATTAATTTTACTTAATATCTCTCCATAGTGTTGGTTCAAATTTCATGTATCTGTTTTAAAATTCCCTGTATAGTTAATATTTTCAGATATGTGAACGGATTCAAGTATTTTCCTTTTGAATGTATTATTTTCTTTATGTAAAATCATTGTATTTTCAAAATCAAAAATATGCTGGTTTTTGGTTGCATGCTGTTTTAGTGCCGTTTTATTTGGATCCCTCTCCTTGTTTTTCAAATCATTATTGTGTTGGTAAATTCTGTCACCCAATAATTGCTTTGTCTCACCTATGTATATAGCTGGACAATTATATTAAAAAAGCTATTAGAATAATGGATGATAGTAAATATAATAAAAAATAATATTTAGTTCCAAAATTGTATTAAGGTAAGATAAATTATAAATAATAATGTTAAGTAATTTGAAATGTTTGAGGATCATAGATGTAATAAAAGCTGTTTTGTAGTAGATTGTACCTGAGGATGGCCAGATTGGCTGAAACGTTGGACTTTTAAGAAAAATAAAATGTGTTGAGACTAAAATGGATAGAAATTAAATTATATATTTTAAGAAATCTTTTTTTCAACTCTAGGAAGTAAGCAGAAGCAATAAATATGACAAAGTAGTCTTATAAGAAATCCCAACATGTCTTCTTAGGAAATCGTGACAAAATTAATATTAAAAAAAAAAAAGTTAAACTGGACAACCTGGTCCTGATGAAATCAATGGAAGCACATTGTCTTTACTAATTCCCAATTTCAAAAACGGAAGGTACTCAGGCATTCTTTCAGGAAAAAAGATTAAATAAGAAATGAGGTTGCAACAAGTCAAGAACGAATTCTACCAATTTTAGTTTTCCTAACTGTTTTAATGAACTACGATTAACTAAGTACCAGGGCATTCAAAAAGTCCTGTCGTTTTTCGTTTGTTCGTTGTTTATTTTGATT
>NW_027115682.1:1018059-1023718 GCF_000696795.3 Halyomorpha halys | reverse complement strand
ATTTTTGCAGTAAAAATCAACAGTTTTTTAAGGAAGGAATTTGGGCTTTACCATCTCGTTGGGAGAAGGTTACCGACTGTAACGGTGGATATTTTGATGAATAAAGGTGATTATTTGAAAATATTTATTTATTTATAATTTCCCCCAAAAAAACGACAGGACTTTTTGAATGACCTGGTATGTTTAAACTTCGTGAGAATATATTTATTTTGACCGAGTTTTTACTAAATAGTTAATTTTTTTTAGCAAATTAAGAACCATGTTCTAGCGATTGCATTGGGGATCTTCAAAATTTTATTTTAGAGACCGTTGATACAGAGGACTTTGGGTTTTGTAATTAATGAGGAAATAATTTATCTTACTTAAGAATTGTGGTAGGATGGTGCTCAATTGCTATGTAATATTCATTAATGGACATTAATTCATTAATGACTTTTATGAAGAATGGATGGGTAAATTTTACCATGGAAATTTAAGCATTATAAAAAAAATCAAAAAAAAAATCTAATATCCTCTCATGGCATACAATATTATACCCAACTGATGTTGGTCCTTTTGGAACACCCTTACTTCAATGCCAGAAGACTCGGTTATCTGATAATGTTAAGTGCAGTGACTTACACCCAGGTAACATCGTTTTGTGTACCTAAAAAACCGATAGGCTGATAATTCAGGAATCCGGAAGGGGCGGAAGTAAACACGACTCGAGGAGGCACTGGGGCGAGGGGTGGGGACAACCGACCGTTATCCCCTCCACTCCCCCCGGCGTTGAATAGTCAGTCAGCGGTTGATTGGTCGGTGAGGAGGGTTTTGTTGTTGCTTGTGATTTGTTGATACTGTTGAGTGTCGTTAGGATGGGGCTCATGGGACCGCCGGTAGCCTGCGTCAACAGGAAGCTCACATCCAAGAAGCAGAAAGCCAAAAATAGGTATGGTTCCAAAGTATATTTTATAGCCATTTTTATTAAAATCGTAAACTTGTCCAAAAATTATTTGTTCCTCTAAGATCCATAAAATTAATTGTGTGCAAGAAAGTATGTAAACTAATTCAAGTTTAATTAGTGTCTATAAATAAATTCTATTAAGCGTCAATATATGTTAGTAGTGAATTTAGTCAAAATAGTCACTTATGCTTCTTAATTTAGATTATAAAATACTTCCAAAAGATAATTTTTTTTGTAGACCATATTTTCAAAAAATCTTTATATTCTGAATCCACTTTTAAATTTTTCTTCATGAGTACCTTTTCTCCACAAAGACCCTAAAAATACTCATAATTTCTAATAAAATATATTGAAGTTCATGAAAATTAATCAGTTTTGATTAAATATTGCTTTAACAACTTTCCAGAATTATACCTTGATATATTCAATCGTGTTTATCACTTTTATAAGTATAAAATTTAAAAATATTTGAGAATATAAATTACTTTACTTACATAACATTTTAAAAGTAATTAAGATTCAACGTTCTTCAATTTGTTGGAATTATAAATGGATGTAATCGGTTGTCGTTAGAATATTGCTAAGTGTTCAATATTATTACTACTATATAAGCAGTAAATTAAATCTTTTATTCTTAAATTCAATGTAGTAATTTTTCATCTAAGTAATTAAGATAAAATTTAACTTTTTCTATATTTTAATCCGATTAGTGGCCAGTAATTAAAATATGACTTTATTATACTTGAAAAATTTTTCTTTTTATGAAATGTTAAAATTATGCAGTTATTTTATTTATTCCAGTTATCTTTTTAGTTTTTATTATTGTAAATCCTTGTTGGTACAGTTTTATTATTTTATTTTGTTTTTTTTTCACTCCTATTGTTGAAGAACTGAATCACCACTTGGAAAAAAAAGAAGTTATCAATGAATGTTTATTCATCGGTTTTTTTGTAGTGGCGTAGATTAACTTCTTACAACTTTGCTTAGTTTTTTATCCAGGTATTATTATTTTTTTAAATCGTTTTTAAAATTACAAACTATTAACGTTTAATGGTTGCAAACGCAGAACCAAAGCCGGTGTAATGATGGGTTTCCATGGTCACTAATTGTAGTTAGTACAGCACCCTTGACCCTCCAGATGTCATTCATAAATCACCTTGTCAGCTCAGGATGGAGTGACTGTTGAACTATTAAAAGAGTCGATTCCCCTTCTCCCGTCAATTGGCGAAAATCTTATTGTAATAATAAAATATATTGACTTTACAATAATAACAATTCTTGTTTACGATTTGACTTAGTATTAGACTAGAAACCTAGAAAATAGCATCAAAACATTTCAAAAGAAAGTTTTTACATGAAAAATCCTAAGATTATATTTGCAGCTGCTAAAGATCAAAGCTTAAAAATATGGATAAGGCAGAAAATGGTTTACGAAAGGGGATTCATCAGTATCTCACGATGTGTTGAAGTCAAGGATCTTAAGATGGGCGTGGCGGTGCCGTTCGAAGTTATAGATACATCGGAGTTGCTCGACATGATTACAGTTGGTTAGTTGGGGCTAAGTTCAGAAAATTAAAAACTCATATATTCGTAGAATAACAAAAATACCCCCAGAACATATGGATACATTTAGCAAGTTGATGAAATGTAGACTGAAATGAAGCAGGATGATTTTGGCGGGAAAAGATTTGGAAGGTTAGCAAAACCTACAGGGAAAAAAACAAAGTAAATTTATATTTTCAGACAAAAATGAAGAGTATTATTTAAAAAAAAGGTTTAAAATTTTTTTAAATAAAACAAAATTACTGTTGCGCTTAATTGTGATTCAACTAAAATTTTTACCAACTTAAATTCTCCACCTTTGTCAATTAGTACTCATCTATCACTGAATCGGATGATTATTAACTCAAGAAGATAGGTGGAACAGTTTTCAGTGGCACCTCATCCTGGCGTTGATAGCGACATTATTTGTAAGACTAGGAGATCCCCCATCCAGCTCCTCTTCAGCCTTCTAAGAGGTGTTACCTGGCATAACAGTCGTGGCCAAGTGTTGGAATGTCCTTGTAATTCTTCATGGAATCATTTGTACTGGGACCGTTATTATTTGTGGTTGATCATTATTAGTTGGCATATGAAGGTCAATATTTGAAATTATGTTACTAACATACCAAGGTGCTTTTGTTATCGTTCTGAAAGTTTTTGGTTGGAGTATTTGTTATTGTTAGTCATTTTAGTTGTCCCATTTATAACTAGGATAGGATTCAGTAAGCATTTGTGTTTTGTTTCTATCCAAGTTTAAGTTTTAAATATTTTGGGGAAAAAAACTTGCTTGCAGTATTATTCTTTGTCTTAAGGTCTTCCTTTCGTTCTTGATATGTGGACCAGATACCATTTTCTAAACCTATGTATGATCAAGGTTGTATTCAGAGAGTATGCCTGTTGAATCAATGTGCTGTCAAGTGAAGGGTACGTTCTATATCGAATAGTAAATGCTATGTGGAGTAATATGTATGAAAGGAAGGATTAAAGAATAAGATAGTAGGTACGTAGAAGTATGGTATTGAGTTCAAAGAGAACCCCTAGGCGCCAGACTGTCAAACGCTTGAGCAACGTCTAGAAATACGTCAGTTGCATATAATTTGTGCTCCAGAGTGATGAATATGTTGTCAATCACTCTCTGGAGTTTGTATATTGCCGAAGGTAATGTCTAGTCGTAGCGGGAATTTTATTGCTCTTAGTTTTCTATTATAAATAAATTTCTGTCAGTAACACCAGAGTTTTCTTAGGATTTTCCTGAAGCACTGAAGTGTTAATCAAGTTAATGATCATCAAAGCTTATAGGGAAAAAATAATGAAATTTACTTATGAATAAATAAAAATGCTAATATAATATCTTCATTATTTTTCATATATATTTAGATTTTTTGGGGGAAAGGTGATGTAAGATGTTAACATTATATCATTTATTCCCTAATCAATGGGGGATAAAATGCACTGACTGTGAAAACAATATTTGGTCAAAAAAGTTAGAGCCATCGTCTCATGTATCAGATAAGTAAATGAAATTGAAAAGGATTTTCTTTCTTCCTGAAAATATAATATTTGAAATAAAATGTTTATTATTGGTCTCAAACCCTCTTGAATTTACTTATACTGTATATTCTTAATGACTTTGGATAAGCTACGGATGAATAATAACATTGTTAATAATTTATAAATTATTAATATATACCTGCTTATATTATTTATATATTAATCATATCAGTGGGTACCCTTAGTAGGGAAAAAATCTGGCGGTCGAGGGTGATTCTGACCAAACCGCCTCCTTGCGCAACCGTTGGTCTAGTAACAGTACTTCCTTACAAAGTATTGCACCCCTGACTCTTGAAGGGTTGTGGTTGTGCGTTACAGATTTATTTTTTTTTTTTTTAACAATTTATATAGAAAGATTTTATATCCACAGATTGAAAATCACTCTCCCTGACATGGTGATGACTCAATATTAAAAACCGCGATTGCTATGAAGCAGAAATGTTTAATAGTGGTTCCTCGTTTATCGTAACCTTGCAACAAGGTTGGATTAAAAACAAAATGATTTCTAAATAACAAAAAAAAAAAAAATTTCTATTAGTCTGGAGCACTATAGCCACTGAATTCAAAGGTTTTGTGTGGAATTTTCTACTAAATATAAACATAACGAGACATAAGAAATTTTTTGCTAATATCGCTAGTAGTGTTATAACCTAATTTGGAAAATTTGTTACACACATTCATATCTATTCATATATACACCACTGGAAAATATATATATTGGGGTTCTAAAAGAACTTCGTGAAACGGAATAAAAAAGGAGAACATTTTGTCAGTTGCGTTACTATGAATATCAAGTATTTAAGCTTAATTCATTACTACTTTAAATTAAACACTCCACGAACGAAGTTGGGGGCGAACTTAAACAGAGCGGGACATGAGAATTTCTTATTGGAACGTTTTAGTCATAATTTTATTCTTCCTTTTCGTCAAGGCCTCTCGTTAACTTTTATTTTACTTTCGTAGTTAAAAAAAATTATGGGATAAAAATAGCATTGAGAACTCGATTGTTCCAAGGTTATAGTGTATGAAAATATTTATAAAATTTTCTGTCTCAATTCATGCAAAAAAAAAAAGAGAGAGACGTATTTGTGTTTACTCTAGTTTTCAGAAGGCCAGGCGTTAAATTTGGGTGAGCCTGATTTTTTTTTAGTTAAGCCAATTAAAAATTTATTGAAAACTCAGAAGATGTCAGTTGACTCAATAAGGATTGTTTCAACAAAATAAAAATAATAAGAAATAAGAGTGATTGGTTCCAAAAGATCGGTCAACAAACGTAAATACAATATCCTTTAAGAAGTCATGCTTTTAAGTTATCAGTTTTGTTTTATATGTTATCCATAATAGGTCATGATAACACATAAAACACATAGTTCACAGCCATGATGATCCATTCTTACCCGCTATTAATACTTTTATATCTGCTACTCATTTTTTAAAGTAAAATAAATATTAGCTAATAGATAGGATCGAAAAACATAAATCAAATATTTTTTGTAAGTTACAGCCCGCGTTTGTAAGACGTAATTCTTACGTTGCCTTAATTATTTTATTCGTATTGACGTATTTTTTTTATGTAACAGTCACTTATTTTTAAACTTATTCATGTAAGTATTTAAATTAATA
>NW_027115682.1:1001865-1018009 GCF_000696795.3 Halyomorpha halys | reverse complement strand
TACTATATAAGAACAGTTTTTTTTTTTAGCTTAATTTCGCGGATTGGTGTATGTTCTTTCCGCTGACATTAAATTTTATTTTCTTTAATCTCACTTTAACGGTGAAGTCAAGGTACAGAACCACAGAACCTTTTTATGAAATTTGATTTTTTTTTTTTAAAAAAAAAGGTGTTGTTTTGTATTGAAAACCGAAATGGAGATTTACAAAAAAATAATTCGCCTTACACCATGGTTTTTAAATATTTATGCCTCCAAATGTGAACTTAAATTACATTGGCTCCTTTGCATATTAAATAATTTTTTATTATAGTTTTTTATCTCTTTATTTATTTATAATTTTGACGTGAATATAATTAATATTTGTTTGTATACATATGTCGTATTGTTAATAAAGAATGAAAATTTCAATTAACCTTAGTGTTTTAAACTATTTCATCTACCGATCTATCGTATGTGTTTCACATATCTGTGTAACCGAATAGCATTTAAACAGTAACAAATTGCGTAGTTATAAGTCATTCCAACAAAATAAAAGCTTGACGTTTTGCAATAATCAATTATAACTGACCTCAGTCAATAAATTCATGGTTTGTGAGGGATTCATTGTGGAATTGCTTCACAATTGGCAGGTGATTGTCACGTTCTATTGGAGGGGCTGAATGTTCACTATTGTTGTTGGGGTTCGTCTGTTCCCTATTCCTGGAAGTGTTCATTTTTAATTTATATATTTTTATTTTTAGTATTTTTTTTATTATGTAAAGAATTAAAATGAAGTAACAATTAGTGTATGGAATGGGGTAGCTCTCTAAGTAAAGTGCTGTGCTACTTACTCCTGGGCCCCCGGGTTCGAATCCGGCTATGTCAGATAATTATTTATTATTTTAATGTAGCCGTGAGTCAACCTTGTGGATTCATGAGCTCGGCTGGGGCTCACGCAGCCAATATAAAGTGAATAGTGTTAATCATGGAAAAATCTGGGGGTTGAGCGTGACCTTGACCAAATCATTTCCTTTTATAACCGCTGCTAAAAAATCAACCTCATAAAGTGCTGAAACCCTTACCCTTGATGGGGTTATTGCTGATTATTATTAACAGTCAACAGAGGTGGGCCAAAATTAGCTATTGTTGAAACTAATAGCTAAAATTGCCATGGTTCCTTATTCATGAATGGACCATTGATAAATACCATATCCATGATCCATTTAGCTATTAGTTCCATAGTTGCCCAACTCTAGCAGTCAAGAAACAACATTCGTTGATACCATTAACCTATTAACTCAAATTATGGTACCCATGCGTCAGGTAATAATTTATAATTTTATGAATTTGTTACCATAGTAACTTTTATCCTAGCTGTGTAAGTGTTCTTACAGACATGATAAATCCTTTAATGTCAATCATTTTTCGAAACATTTTTTTTAATTTCAACATCATAATAATTAATCTATTATAGGTCGAGGTAGTAGTGACCTTATTTATTAGAACTACTGTCTCGTGTTTCTCGGAGAAGGCGGTAGGTCATATGTGACCTTTATATATTACTTTAAAGTTCACTGATTGTAAATAACATCTTACATTCCTATATATTTTTTTTATTTTGGCACTGCAAACTTTTAGAATACTTTATTAGTTTGAAAATTCATAAATAAAAAAAAAAAAAAAATGAAACTTACAATTCTGAGAATAATAATGATAGCAACTATCTTCACACAGTAGTCAGTATCATTTTCTTTCCTCCCACTCCTTGATAAATAAATAATTAATCATTTTGTATATTAAAGAATGTTAATAAATACTACATGCCTACCTATTTATACCTAAAAAGAAAGACATAATGATTTATTTTAAATTTTCTTATTTTTTAAATGATTTCGTAAGCTATGGATAGTAAGTAGTAGGAAGAGAAAAATGTGTCAACTACTGCTTACAAAAAATAATATTATTTTCATTTATTATGATTATTTTTACTATGAATTCAATCATTAAAACACAAACAAAAATCAAAATCTTATTATTTAAGCTAAACTTCTAATTACGTTCTTTTATATTTCTGTTTTTAACAAATCGTTATTTATTTTATTAACTATCTTGTTTATGTAGTATTCCAACCAATTATTATTATTAATTAATTACTCATGAATGGCGAGTCGTATTATCTACTAACTGTCGCTGAAGGAAATACCAATACATGTAGTCTAATTAAAGAACAGCTCTTTTAGTTTCAATGTGTACATATACTAGTATTATAACAATTGATTATTTTTCGGGTTTACTTGTCACGGCTTCAGCGACGAAGTACATAACTTGTTTACATAAAGAAAAAGTAATAATAATAGCGATTAATTTAATAAATTATTTTTTGGCCTGTTTAACTTCCATCCCTCTATTATATAAAAAAGTTTTAAGTGATCACCGTGTAATATTTTATTTCACACTCCCGTACAATGCGAGGAGCTACAATTAATAATAAATTAATAAATAATGCTAGTAGTATAATAATATATAAATGCCATATTGGCAAACCAAGATTCATATTGTCAGCTTATATAGATCCTTTCTTATTTGTATATATTTAATTTGTTATTTTAATTTTTTCTAGGAGGTCAGAAAAAAAAAAATAGTAGTATAATTAAATAAACAGTTGTATAATTTGTAAAATGGGGGTTAGACAGCCGTTAGGTCCTCCTCCCCTAGTTGTTATTAAAGATTTTTTTCAATGGTAGGTTAACAATAATAATTAACAATTAAATTACTATAATTAAATATTGATCATTTAAAAAGTCTTTAAAAATAGTTTACTGGTCTCCAGTTTCAACACGTGTTGGCCTAATAAGAGGCAAAAAAATACTTCCTTTGGGCCTCTTGACCTGCTGAGGTTGATGATTGACCATCTGCTTAACTCATCTTCCTTTCCAGGTTCTTTCCTGTTCGTTAATTATTATTTTTATATTATTAGAATAGTGGACTTTATTCTGTATATCAGTGAACAATTGATGTTATTGTGTTTGAATAATGTCCCATGTTCAATTCTCGGTTTGCTTTATTGGTATAGTGTTCTAACCATAAATAACTTTAGATTTATTTAGTCATTTTGTTATATAATTTAAATACTATACTACTAATTAATTTATTATTTCAATCGAAAAAAATAATTTATATATAGTTATTAGCTGTGATAAATTTAATTTTCTGTCCTTCCTGCCATATTTCGAGAACATAAAGGGGTTAAACCTCTTAAAAACAAGACTTCATTTTAATACAGAAATTTGATTATAGCTGTTCAAAGTGTTATGGTGGAGCAGTTTTTCTTTAAAAAACTGGAAATTTAGTATATGTATGTATATGATAAATTCCGTGATGCTAATCCGACTTATAATTAGTAATTAAAACATTTCTCTAGAGATATCGCATGACATAAAATATATATATTTGTAGGGTTTATTCTCCCCTCTATTTGAGCTTTTGAATAGTTTTGTACAATTATTAAATCGTTTCTTTGTCTAATTATTTTTAATATAGGATCCTTTTTTTTATTATTAATATCATCGGATGCTACCTGTGGTACGCCGCAGTTTTACGTTTCTATGATATATCACAAAATCTATGAATACTAAACTTGATTCCTCTAAGCATTTTTCTGCTATAGAAAGGATATTTTCTGTAATGCGGTATATTTCTAAAGTGGCGGTAACCAGTTCGTTTGGTTGTTCGGTCTTAGTCTCACCTAAATATTTTTAATGACTTTCCTAAACTTTCCCGGATTAGATTATCGAATTTTAAACAAAGTTCAAAAATTATTTTAAAATAAATAAATGAACATATTAAAAAAATTAATTAACTTTAACACTGGAATAAAACTGAATAAAATGTAATCTTATTTTCTATTCTTACGTGTATTTTGCTTAAATTTGTCACTCATTTAAATCGGTTTTAAACGACTATTTTTGTTGAAACTGTTGATTCTTTCCTGTGTATACTGTTATACATTTTTAAATTAAAAATTTCATATAATTACTATGAATATTTAATAATATTTTTTAAAAATTTATTTGACTATATAAATGTACCGTAATGCATGCTAAATTCTGCCTTTTATGCTGCTACGAAAATATAGATCGTGTATGTTTGTTCTAATTAACTGATATTTTGTCCCTCGAATATTAAGTTAATTATTGTTATTTCGTCGAACACGCCTTAAAATGAAGGCTATCTGTACGTTCCCTAACCCATTTGGGATTGAGGACAGCATATCGTGTTCTATATTTTATTTTTATTTTTTTTATCGCCGTTTATAAATATTATTTGTGTAACGTTATCGTGTATACAATAACTGGTCTTGAACTCTTTTTTTTTTTTAATGCAAGTTTATCTCCTAGTAAAATATTATTTTGATGAATACGGAATAGGCTAATACAATTACAAGTTTTTGATGAATACATACAAAATGTCTGTTTTCAAGGGTGAGATATCGTTGAGAAATTATTAAAAAAAAAAAAAAAAAAAAAAAAAAGACCTGTAATATTTGGCCTTCACTTTAGTATTCATACAAATTATAATTATCTGATGCCTTGAACAAACCTCAGTCCCTCTCCTTGAGTTGGCTGATAATTGTAATGGCACCCGAAATATTTGAAGCATTGTTATTGTTTATGATTGTTACACCAAAAAATATTTGTTTATTTGAATTTTCCTTAATTATAAGGTAAACTTTATTGAATTCCTCAAAGTCTATAGAAGTTCAATGTGATTTCTCGATGTATAAAGTTGAATAAAATAACTGCTTTGTAAAGTTTATAAATTACTTTCTTAATTTCACATTATGATTTTTCTGTCGTGATAGTACTTTCGCAAATATGAGACAGTCAGTGTCGTCTGTCTCTTTTTGTACACAGTAACAGTAAACCTTAAAATGTTTAAAACCTTAGAACTTAAAGTTCTTTCAATCAGTTTGAAAAATGACTTTTGCAGTTATCCCCCACACACTATTCCTGTTGATAAGGTTAAAAATGAATACTTTTTCCTTGGAATCAAATCATGTACAGAAATAATCATACCTTTGCAATTCCTAAGAATAATGTTTTCTCGCCCAATCGGCATTACATTTGATGAGGTAGGACAGTAATGAGGTGTAAATAATTAACCGTAGATTAATATGAGAAGATGGTGGGGCGGTCAGCAAAAAATTACACAAATAAACGATACTTATTTATTTATACCGACGTTTCAACCTGAATTTCAGGACGTTTTGGTTTGAATATCATGTCAGAGGACTCAACGGAACCTTCATTGCGTCTTCTGATGAAGACCCGAAATTCAGGTCGAAACGTCTGCACAAATAAATAAGTTTGTTTATTTGTGTAAATATTGTTGACCACATCCTCAACCATTTTCTCATACTACGACAGTAAATAATGTTCTGAAGGCAAAAAATTAATACCATGACAGTGCAATAGTTACTAGTTACCTTTTTACTGTTTTTGCTCCTTCCATTATCATAAAGATCATACCACACTACGAGTGGTCTTATTCTCTCAACAAATTATTATATAGTAAATAATACATGCTATTGTTCTCCTGAACTATTTATTTTAACTGCTAATTTATATTAACCCTTAATTCCTCAGCTCGGTTCGGCCATTTTCTGAATTCTATTGATTGTCTTTTGTTATTAATGGTTTTGTTTTTTCTCGATTCCATATTTCTATCGTCTGTAGTTCTTAATAGTTCTTCAGTTGACTGTTATCCTTTTGGTAGTAAACTCGATAACTTAAGTCATCCAAACCATTGTATACATTTCTCCGATCTTTGGCTGCTGATACGTCTTCAAATAGGGTTCCATGAATTCTCTTATCATTAGAAATTCCTAGACTAACTCCTGGATCATTTAGTTTAGTTCATATCTAGTAAATGACCTTACCTCCAGCGTCCCCTCCCAGTTCCAACCTCACCCTCTCGCCGTACCCTCTCCGCTGTAGGGAGGGTTCCCTCCTGTCCTTTCCTCCCCACAGATTTACTTAGCATGTCCATGACTCAGCGTCGGATGATGTATACATTGCCAAGGTCGCATTTGAGGATTATCTCAGCAACACAGGAGCCAATTTGGCGCTGTAAAATGTATAGGGTGGAATGTGATTACCTGAAATTTGGTATAGTACTATAATAATAATTATAGATACTAACGATCCCAATTTCATTACTGTCATAAACTTCGCTTGTTCATGTTAATTCTGAAATATTGGCATGGTTATATAGTTACGCATGATATCGTATTTAATTTTACTAATTTATTAGTTGCTCTCTATATGCTCTCTATATGCTGTGGATAGTAATCTGTTTTAATTCGCGCAGGAAGTAAAAAGAAAATATAGTTTTCAGAATAAAAAATGTCTTCTTTCGTTTTCCTTTTTAGATATTGTGGTTCGTACAAAATTGGGTTTCGTACCTGTCTTTCTGTCTGTAGTCAAATCCGTGTGACGGCATAACAACACATAATGATTTTTTTTTTCTTTAATGCTTGTGGGTCTTTTTTGCTGTATATTAGTGCAGCTATATTGGTACTATATCAATTGTATTCACTGCTTTAGCTTAAGCATGTGCAAAAAGGAAGGGACTAAATGGACTAAATGGACCTGTAAAAAATTGAATAGTCCAGTGTAGATTTTTTTAAAAATTCCGTACACTATGTTCGCTCACGTATGCTTGAACGTGTTTTCCTTGACAGACCTATTTTCAAAAATAGCTCGTCGGATATGGACCGAAGTTGAAAGAAAGTTGTGAACCAGTTTGCAAATGATCCAGTGCCAGTTACAGCAAATTTCATATTTATTTGTTTTTGTGTTTTCCAACACATGTCGAAATTACTAAGATATTTAAATAGAATTACATCAGAATTAACAATATTGTGTGGTCATTGGTATAACTTAAGTCGTCTTGATGACTTCAAAAATGTCCTATAATCATGCTCGACTTTTACGCTTGTCTTTTATTATTAGTGTGTATTATTATTTATACAGATAATGTATTTTTTTTATATGCATAACTCATTCTTACATAAATTTATTTTCTCACGATTTTATAATACCAATCCTGGTTGCAGTGAATGTACTTTCACTTTGAAGTGAATGCACTGTTCCTTTTATCGGTATATTTTCAGATAGTGAAATCGATTCTGCCCTCGATATTTACAATTCGTCAAATTGATAAATTATGAAATTCTTAGAATTTGATCCATTATTAGAATTCTTTTGTCTCTATGTTGTCGATACTCATTTATCATTTATTTGTTTCTTGCCACTATTTATGTTTCTTGTTTAGTTTTCCCACTACAGTCGCATTTATCTATAGACCGTTATTTTTATATATATATTTCTTTTAATACTGAAGATTTCAGAAATAATTATTTCCGCCATAACCGTTAATTCCATCAGAACCTCTCCCATCATTCTAACCATCTTGCTCAATCCTCATCTGGTTTCAACTCATCCCTATAATTCTAAGTTTGACTCCTTGATATTTTATCAATATGCTATTGGAGTTCTGCTTATCTCATAGTGCTAAACATTTTAAAATGTCGCCACAATTATTCTTAGAGACGTTGAGAATGTATAAAAATAAGAAAAAAACTGTAAAAAATAAATGCTGGGATGCACCGTATATTTTCTATTTTGATTGTAATTTTGTATATATTCTATTTTGTGATATTTTGAGGAAGGGTCGATCGCTTGCGGTACCCCGTCATACCCCGGGGTTGTGTATGCGGTGGCAACCACTTGGAGAACCATTGTTCTATAGCGTTGAAGTGGCTGGGATCTCCTGGAATCTTGCCTTGCCATCCACCTATAGGGTACATAGCTTTATTAGAAGGTCTTTTGTTAGAATGTAAATATTGTTTGTACGTATGATGTCTTCAGAAAGGTTCGTTATACTTACTTAACTTTACCTTGATTATTATTTAATTTATCTATCTATTTATTTTTATCTAAGGTTTAAATATCTGTTTTATTTTATTTTTTTCTTTAATTTATATATTTGGTGATGAACACTGTGCGTGACAGATTGCATTTATTTTTCAATACAAGTTCTCCTGGCTTCCTTCTAAACAATAGATTAGTTTGGATCAAGTTATTGATATGGCATTACTTAATGAAATAGAGTTTATTTGAATTCATTTAACCGTATAATCATACAGGTAAAAAGTTTTCCCATGCATATCCTGGCGAGTTGTCTTGATCCTACTTTTCCATTCTTGATATCTTAATATCCCTTTTTTTTTCTTCCAAATCTGTTCCTACCATTTATGTCTTCTGGTTTTGGCCTCCCTTGAAATTGGTTTCTTTTGTGCGACTGTAACCTCATCAGGTCCAAAAAAACCAGCTCACATCCTACATCCGGTCTAAATATAGTGTCAGTTTTAATTGCCATCACTAGCGACTAATGTGATTCTGCCTTTTCTAATTCTGCTTTTTTCTTGTCAGAACTATTTTATGTCGTATGCGTCGAGATGGACTTGGCCAAACTCATTTATGATTGTTATTCTTGATTTTTTTTTTCCAAGTTCTATCATGACAAATCATATAATGCAGAGTATCAATGCAACTCGTTCATTAAATACTAATTCTTATTTTTATATCGTCCCTTACACCATTTAACATGGTTCTGAAGGTAATACAGACAGCAATATTATTATCAAGAAAATGAACCAACCTTTAACAATTTATTTTAAACTTTATAATAAAACTAACTTTCAGTAAAAAGCAAAATAACAGACCATTGTCCATTTTCTGATTTTAATTAATATTTTCAAACTAAGAGCTATGGAAAAATAAAATATATCTCCCTTTCATGAAAATGAAGTTGAACGTAGCGCAGGGCATGACGGAGTTTAAATAATATTACAGGGTTTCATGTTCGTGTTTGTTCACCACGAAACGTGAAGTCACTGTATTAGTTTCATGATGACTAAAGATAAATGTAGTAATGGTAAATAAGAGAAACAATGTTAAAAAAAATGTTATAAGAATTAAAATCTAAGGAATTCATTATTTAAGATTAAGAAATATTAATTTAAAAATGAATTAGTTGGAAGTTTCATAATATTTAATCATACCTGGTTATTTAGAAGATGACATCCTAACAATCATAATTAGTTAATAATGATGACTTCCAACAATTGAAATTGAATACCTTTCTCTCACTTCTGACCTCCATCAAAATGTTCATTAATTTTTTTTCTACTTCTCCATTCCTTTTTAGACAATACAGGCAGTCGCTTGTTAGTTCACAATATAAGACCTAACGCAAATCCTGTAATTTACTTTTCCACCAGTATTTAAAATAATTTCGAAAACTATGATGTATCTAAGAATATTTTTATACATACGACAGGTTTTATTTATTTTCGTCAAACTTTTTTTTTTATATATATAATATTAATTATTTGAGCACAAGGGAAAAGAGATACCACAAAAAAATAATTGTAGGCATAAGCTTTTTTTATAACTCCTTTATTCTTTTATGAAATATTTTATGTTAACACTATGATAATTTTTGAATGAATAATTGAATTAAATTATAATCTCATAAACTGAGTCACTGTGATTAATAAATGAGTCGTATAATTGTGAGCCGGATGAGCGCCATTTGACTCTGCCAGTGATAACGCTCCAGTGGGGAGCCTAGTTTATCTTACATCTTTCCGTGAGGGTGTGGCGTCTGTTTTATTTCTATCAGGCCATCAAGTTAATTATTTAGCTGGATTATTGATTCCATTTAAAGGGTTCTCATCTTTAAGGAATTCATTGATTTAAATTGATTCCTATATGATAATCAAAGATCGTTTATAAGTGCATTAAAAAAAAAAAAAAATCAATAATATGCACCATAAATGAAAAAAATTATTTCCTCCAAAAATATAACACTTTAACACATAGTGAGTTATTGAGATACATCAGAAAAAAAGATAAAATTAACAATAAGTCGATTACGGACCCAAAATAAGTTGTAATTATTAATTACGTAAAAACAGTCTTTCCTTTTACAGAGAGTAAACTAAAATAATCATCGATTATTACTGCGGTACATTACGTTCATAATTTTAAAAATGGTGTCTGAAAGGAATATGATTATTAAATGTCTAAATACATATGGTTGACGTTTTTAGTTTATTTCCAATTTGACCTCATCATGTTCACTTCCTCGAACCTAGCGGTGCCCGAAGCGTATGCCAGGAGTGCCACTTTCTGAAAATATTACAAAAAAAAATAGCGGATATACAGTGCATTCCAGCATTTACTTTGCATTGTTTTTCTTATTTTAAACATATTCAACTAAACTAAAGATAATTTTAGCAACATGTTCATATATATTTAGCCTGAGAAGAGTCTCACGACCTTTTTTTACTCCCAGCAAGGGCACTGCGAAATGTTTTTAGCCCAGAAAGAATACCGCGAAATGTTCTTAGTCCTGAAAGGATGCCCTTACCAAAAGAGCTTAGGAACTGATACTCTAACCTAAACAATTTTTATAATATATAATAGTAACATAATAGTCTGTCTTTTGAATGTTTTGTATTCTAAACTCCTCCAGTTCTGCCCTTCTCATCCGGAATTTCCAGTGAAATTGAGGCCTTCTTGTTGTTGATCCGACCCGTAATCACCGAAAACAATTTTTTTTTTATAAGTTTTGTCAACGTGCGAAAATTGTGTTATTTCCAAGATATTCTTTAAAATATTTTAGAATCCAATTTCTTATAAGAATCCATCAGCATAATTGGATTTTTCTTGACATGCCGAGGAGACTGAATTGGCTGTCGTGGTGATGGGACCTCAATTATGATGAGGGGTTCATATAAGAAAGTAGATTCTGAAACTATTTTTTTTTTATTTTCCTCAACTTCTTCAGAAATCGTCGGAAAAAAAAAAGTGCCTGATATGAATTACTCCTAAAATATGATTTGCTACCGGTATACGTAATGTAAGTTACCTCATTCCATGGAAATTTCATAGTTTGGTGCGCTGGATGGGAACCGGAGAAAAGGTTAGAAAATTAACACTACCCTGAAAAGATAGATCACATGCGATTGTTATTGTAAATTATTATACAACCTCACGCAACATTAGCTCATTCTCTTTTACACATACCACATAAATCATCAGATGAATCACACGGATTTGTCACCCCTACGGATTAAGATATTGAGCTGTGTAAAAAGAGGGTGGTTCTTAGACATGGTTTTACATAATACCTGGACTGGGTACCTGCTCAGTAAGTCGAATATTCGTCTTTTAACTTAAGCTACTTACTTCTAGTCATCTAAGCCTAAGTAATAGAATTCAGTATTTCAAGGAACTTAAATAGTATGATATATGGTGAACTATTATTATAAAATACGTCTTACACTATTAATTATGACTTATATAGAAGATTATGAATGGCGTTGCGGGTTGGTGAAATATTAATAATACTTTTTAAAAATCAGTTACGCAATAGCCCATCAATTTACTGGTAAAGACTGAATTTTTAGAGTGTCAGCACCAACACAAATCGACCAAATTCTGTTTAAGGCTGAGAGTGACATGGAAGAATCTTTAAAAGATTTCTCTCACCAATATATAACTTTATTATACTGTTAAGGAACGGGTTTGAACTGGATTTCTTCAACTCTTTTACTTGCAATTCTACCGGAGTTCAATATTTGAAAGACCACAAGGGATCATCTGTAATTTCTGGTTTATTTGATTGGTCAAAGATCTAGAAAAATATAGAAAGTGGTTCCCAATCTCAATTTGTTATCTGGTAATTAGGTGAGTATTAATATGTCGTGAACCGTTCCTTTAGCTATATCTCGTAACTCCGAAAAAAATCAACAATGCAATTTTACAATATAATAATGAAATAAAATAATAAAACTCTAGAAGTCAAGTAAAGTCTAGAGACATCTTGTTTCGACTAATATTTTGTAGGGTATCTTTATAATCATTTCTAACATCAAGAATTCTTTTGAGGTGGCTCAAAATTGAAGGATTTATATTTATTTATTATTTATTAACGTAAAGCTGAAATTCAGCTAGCAAAAACTAGCTACCTTGATTTGTTTTTTATTATAATTCTTAGGGTTATAGTAATCTATTTTTTCTATATGTCATCGGTAAATATTTGCATCGATGACATGGTGAAAGGTTTTTTATTATCAACTAGATCTGTAGTGATAGTTGGTTTTATTTGTTTTCCTTAAAATATTTATGTTTATTTGATTTTGGCTGTTAGTATCTCATCTGCGAGCTTTCTTAATTTATGATAGTGTTTTAATAAAACTTGGGCTGGCTATTACTTTATTGTGTAAATTAACATGTTCATGCCGATGAAGAAATTGATAGTACTAGAAAGGATAACTACAGATAAATATAGAAAGTTTTCTCTCAGACCGGGTAATTATTTAGCCATAAAAGCCTATTGGGATAGAGTCTAATTCTATAGCAACTTTACGATCATTTACCAACCCTTTTGTAATATGACAATGATACGGTCGGTCTCGAAATACTCTCCGAAATCATTGGAAATGTCGTAAGTGAGAAACGAATGGCTTAACGTAGCGGCATATCTGCTGTAACCGTTTAGTAATGACTAGGTCAATCAGTTACAAAAGAAAGGTTTTTTTTTCTATGAAAAATATTATATAAATTATATGTATTATTGTAATGATGTTTCAAAATACATAGGACTTTCGCTAATCCGAACTAATTAAAATCAAGGGGATTCGGATTAGCAAAAAATTTAGATCACAAAAAAAAATTGGAGCAGAAAAAAAGTTACTTCATAAATAATAAATCAATTTATCAGAAATAAAATTTCGCGCTGAAGATTTATTTAATAGAATGGTTAACTATATTCGTAGATAAAGAAATTAAGAAAATAAATACATGCTTATTTAATTCTGCAAATAGCTAGAAATTTATTTTAATTAAAAATATTTGATATTTTTAACTACATATAAGCCTCATCTCGTAAGTTGTTGATAATACATCATATTTAATGTATCTATGTGCTGCATAGATAAAATAATATCTTTTATTTTTTTTTTGAAGTTGTTCGGGTTATGGAATGGTCCAGATTAAGGAGGTTCGGAGTAGTGAGAGTCCACTGTGCTTTTTTTTTTCTTAATGCAAATCGTTTAAAAATCTATAAAATTTATCTATTGCAATATTATGATATCTTAGAAGCCATTAGTTGATATCGTGAAAAGTTGCATCAAATCGTTCTTTCTCATTACCGAAGAGAAGTTTTGTATTCATACGGAAGTGTAAAACATTTTTTCTCTAAATTCATATTTCCACTCGCATCATGTGTTTTCGACAAAAGGAACAAATTTCGTTTATGTCTGTCTATCTGACGTCAAATTCATAAACTCCTGCTTCCGAAATCAACCTTCCTTCCGAAATGAATGAATCGATCAAGTAATGTGCGAGTTGGTTTCTTGATTATCACAAATCAATTTTATCCTCTACATTCGCTCATGCGTGTCAGTTTTTTGGTTGATAAGGTTAACACATCTTATCATTTACAACATTTAGAACTTATACTTTTTTTCTTAAAATTATTTTTAGAAATAATTTGATGCCGTTTTTCAATTTCAGGCGCTTTTTAAATATTGCTCTATCTTAAAGTCTCTCCTTCCCGTTTTAAGCTAATATTTCTTATTTTTAAGCTAATTATATAAGTGATATAGGGCCGTCACTCACAAAAAAATAAAATAAACATAAACAAATTAAATATATACATCCATTTTTATTGTTATATATTTAATTTGTTTATGTTTAATTTTCTAGGAGGTCAGGAAAAAAAAAACAAACGCTAAAACTTTGAATTTTATTTTTTGTAATGAAAAAGATCACGTATCACATTATTATTTAAAATTCCCCCACAACATACTCACTTCGCTATATTCTATCTCCTTTTAGCTGAAAATAACAAGGAAAAAATGTTATGTTATTCGTCATTTACGACAATTGAGAAGAAAATTTTTCTAAGTAACCTTAATCCAAGTTTTTAAGTTTCATCCAAATTAAAAAGAAGGTTATACGTGACTTCCATAACGTTTCATTTGAGTATTGGTGTGTCATTTTTGGCCATATCGGTTTTGATAAATAGTGAATGTATATTTAGTGACCAATTATTGATCCTGGTTTCAGGTCTACAGGCCATCCCTGATGTTTTGTAACTCATGGTTATTGATTACTCTCTATTAACACTTAAGTTCGAATCGCGTGATCCTTGATAGAAACTGGAATTTACTACTGCTGTTTGTTATGTTCAATTTACGCCTTGTATATTAACGCCTAGTCCTATGTCATCGATCGTCGAATGTAAACAGTCTTATCATTAACTTACTCTCCCCTTATCAGCTGCCTAGTTTCGATTAGTTATCTGTCACTACATGATGCCTCGACGTTTTGTAAATAAATCTAATAATCTGTGATGTCAGTACCTATAATTTTTTCTTACTGAGTTTATAAGTTATGGACGCTAGGGCATTGACTAGGAAAAATGCAGTGATAAAATAACTTTACTGTACACACCCTCACAAGTTTAGCCTATTCTTACTCTTAATTGAAAAACGTATTGACTATCAATATTTTTTGCCTTATACGTCCATGACTATTTACAATGATTACTTGGATGTAAACTTATTTAACATAAATAAATAATTAAATTTAGTTATTAAAATTACATTAAACAAATTTTACTTGAACTTATACATATTTATTTTTTTCACCCAAAAGTCCTTTTTGAGATGTAATCAAGAGATTTATGGCTAAAATAATTTACTCATTTTTGGCGTTTAGCGATACCTTACTTACCTAGAAAAATAATTTTGTTTTATCACAAATGCACTTTTATATATATATATATATATATAAAACTAAAGCCTATTATGATTTGAAATTATTATCTCAAACAAAAAAAACAAATCAACATTTGTTGTTAATATTTCCTGGGTGTCTACCAGACCTAAAAAATCTGGATAAATAAGTGATTGTATGAATCTGGAAAAGATAAAATATTTTTAAAAAATGAAAGCTAGATATTTTTAAGTTATGGGATGTAAGTCATGAAACTGAATCAACGTTTGTCACAACAAGCAAAAATATAAGATGCCGAACGTATTATACGTCTCTTGATAGTTTTTAATCGTCAGAAGTAATAAATATTATTACATGATCGCGTAAAACTTCATCCTTTTTTCGTAAACTATTTTATTGTCTTAAAAAATTTTAGAAGTTGAAACATCAATTAAAAAAAATAGGTATTATGTAATATAATGTAAATACATTATATTACACTATTGCCTATTTTGGTAACCTGGAAAAGTTGGGGAATTCCATAAAAAAGGTTATGAGAAACCTCTTTTCCTTTTACAGGATGACTGTAGTATTTATTAATGAAACAGTTTTATTTTCAACTACATATTCTATTCGTCTCTGTTATAGATTGTGAAGGGAATACACAATTGTAATTGTTCTCACTGTCAACGTAACTTGAGAACGCTTGTTTGAAATATACTTTTTTTTCTGCAATTCCATCCTATAATTCAACAAATATATTACAGTCATTACATAATAAAGCCTTCGCTAAATAATAATCCCCTGAGGAAGGAAGCCTTATGCAACAATCTGCTGATGACAGTCGATCAATAAGTGCCAAAAACGTTCAGATTATTTATAAATTGCAATTTTTTTTTTATTAATTTGATCCGAGTTTTCTGCAATTTTATGAGAATTATGGTATGATGTATGTCGTCTATTTTTCATCATTGGAAGTGTTTAAAATTTTGAGAAAGCCTCATTAGGATGGGCATGTTACGAATTTATATTTTAGAAGAGAAGAATAAAAAAAAAAGGGTGTGGTCTGAAAGGAACAAATAATAGTTAACAACTTTTTGTTTACGTTTCGTCCCACTTTATAGAGCTTCGACAGGGCAAAATAAGATTTTAAAAAAACTAAAAATATTTTGACAATGTAGGATAATAAGATACGAAATATAAACTAAGGTAGGGTTAAAAAAATATTTAAATTTAAGTGAAAAGAAAATTTTTAAATAAACTAAACGAAGAAATGAAAATAGTAATGTTTTAAAATAGACAATAAT
>NW_027115682.1:989975-1001815 GCF_000696795.3 Halyomorpha halys | reverse complement strand
ACAAAAAAAAAACTTGCAATCTTGACAATTCTTTATATCAAAAATCTCGGATCTAAAAGAGGTAGGTATTTTTTTTTTTTTAATATCGATATCACGTTGGCTCAATAAAATAGTATATTCTACTATTTGAGTTTTTTTGACCGCACCCGGACCATATTCCTTTCATCTTTACACACGATTTGTTTATATATATAATAATAGTTTATGAAAAATTACTAATTGTTAACCATATTAATTATTTTCAGATTGAATAAAGTAGCATCTGTAAGTGTACCATCTACGAAAGCCTAAGTTGTAAAACATTATTCAATATATAGATTAATTTATTTTTTATTGGGTTGTTATAAATATAAAGGCTACAAAAAATAAATAAAATTCTCGCTTAAAGAATACCATCAAAAGTGCCAGATAAATCCTCCGAATTACCGTGTTTTATTATGCGCTATTAAGTTTCATGGCAGTAGCTTTCTTGCGACTATAAAATCGCCACCAATTATGCCTGTTTTTGGTGAAATATTTGTTGGAGCTAATGGATGACAACCATATGCGGCTTCTAATGGTGTAATTATGGATTTCTCCCGAATAGCCTCTTGGGATGCTTTATAAATTGCCGTTCGAAGTTTTAGAAAGTTAAAAAAAGGATCCGAAAGTCGCTATGAAATCGGGTCGTAAAATCGAAAGTCTGCTTTAGGCCTAGTGCTTTGTGATAGGCGTTGTCTCTCCAACTCCTGTTCTTTAATCTGATATCGTTTGTAATATCCAGTTAACGCCTTGCTATCTAGTGGTGACTTAATCGCTAGATTGGAGTCCGCTCCCCTCCTCTTTCTTAAAATGTTATTGCTACCCGTGAAATATGTTTTATTATATATTTACGCTAACGTTTTTTTCTTTTATATTAATTTAAAATTCTAGTCTGTAAAACAATCTACAGTAGTTAAGAATTACCAAATGTAGATTGACTGATTCCATCATAAGATTACTTATTTCTTAGGTAAAACAATAAAATATATTTATTGTATTTTAAAATATACTAGATATAATTTTATAGATATACCTTATTGGTTATTCAGTCGAATATTGTTGTAAATTGATGACTGAAAATAGTTCAGCGTTTATTCTTACAATACACCTAACTTACACCGGAAGGGTTTAACTTATATAATATCAATATTTAGTAAATTATACTTTCCACATTTTTTTTTATTTGAAATATGTAAAATTAACTAAAGTAGGAGTACTCAGAAAATCTGGTTGATATTATACACTTTAAATAAAGAAGAATGTAGAAATAAAAACCACTAAAAAATTCAGGGTTTACTTTTTACATGGTTATATCGTAGGTGCCAGGCCAAAGTGGCGTGTCTGCAAATTTTCTATCTTCGGTTTCTTTAAATTTCAACTTATTTTTCTATTCTTTTAAAAAGATTTTACTGAATTTGTGACGTTTCTAATTAAAAATACAAAATGGTCATTGATTAAAAATTTGCTTCTACGTTAAATCTGCAACCACAATTCAAGAACTCTTTGAAATTGTCATTGCTTTGTTTTACCTCAAGCTGAGTCCATCGTTTTAGTTCTGTCGTTTGTAAGTTTATATGTGTTCTACCAAACTGTGTTTCTTGTTTTTATGTTTTTAATTTTTATGCAATGTTCATCCTGTTATTAAAAAATCATATATTTATACATTACATATACACATAATACTTTTTTAATATACTTCATACGTCGATAGGGTTATTAACTGCTGGCATGGGTTTTCTACCTAAATAGAGGGTCTGACATACGGGGTGAGGCAAAAGTGGGGTAAGTGCGCTGGGCTGCGCATCCCCCTGTTGCCAATAATTAACACTTTATTTTATTATAATCTTTATATACTATTTTGCTTGGGGGAGGGGGTTTCCCATTTAATTTCTGAGTATTTTTTTTTTAACTTCCTTCCGGCTACTTTCAACTACATTCCCTGTCAACCAGCATTCCTTCCAATTCATTATAAAAAGGCTGTCCAGTTCGCCGGTAGATTCACAAAGACCTCTTCTACTTCTAGGGCACTATCTTCCTCGTCTAGCTCTCTGAAGACTGTGACACAGTGGTAGGAGGTCGTGTCTGACCGTAGGGTCCAGTCCACAATACGCTTCGCCATGGGAGTCGTGGCGAGTGTCACATCTATCCAACTCTGTTTCCGCGCTCAAACAAATATAGTACGCAGTGCCTTTACCAGTACCTAACCTCTAACGTCTTCCTTGAACAAATAATATATTACAGTTTACAAAATTAAATAATATAGAGGTTCAATTAATAGGCAAAACTGTATTTAATGAAATATTAAGGTATATAAAAGAAATACCTATACAACAGTTCAAAATATTGGACCTAAATAAAAATTGGTGTGGGTTAAGTGTAATTTTTCAATCTACCAGAAAACGAAAATTCTAAAAGTATAATAAGTTTGTTATCACTAAGAAATAATTGTAATTCTGAGAGGATAAAAACATATAAATAATAGCTGATTAAAAAAAAATACAAATATAATTGAAACATATATATGAAACTTCGAATTTTCTTTGTAACAGTGACAACTACATTACAGAAAAACAAAACTAATAACTTGCTCTCATTTTAAATACTTATAATCATTGTTGATATTAGAAACCGTCCAATGTTAGAGTAGTGCAAATATGTATTTTGTTTTCTCGGTTACTAGTTATACAATGACTAAGAACATTGTATTTATTTTAAATATTTGTCTTGTACTTCCGATTATACAACTTGCTGTTAGTACTTGGTTATTACGGAGCGAAATTGTACCAAGTAGAATCTACAACACAAATCGTATTAGTTTTTACTTCATTATAAAACAGGTCCTAGTCCAATGTAAAATTTGAATATTTTTTGAAAACGATATATATTTAAATTCTTCATGTTTACAATATGACCTGTCTTTGCTATGCTGAAAGTGCAGTCAGTCGATGATTGGCATTAGTGTCGGTCAAAATAAGATATTTCTATTCAAATAACTCCTTCGGATTTTCCTGATAATTTTAATGTACCATGTAAACTATTTATATAGTATTTATTTAGAAAATAAATGATGTGATGCAAATGCTCACAGCTTTCACTAGCACTCCTTCCCCGGTCGACAATGTCAAGAAACAATACAGCGTAAGAAGATGACACTAAGAATTGTTCCCTTTGAACGTGGCCTGCAAAATTTATGACTTGTGTTGTCAAGGACATTCTACAGTTGACGTGTTAGCAGTTTCGTTATTTGTTGAAGACACTGTAGGGTATTATTTTTATAGTTACATTATTATTATCGAGTGGGCTTGGAGTTATTTATCTATAAATAATATTTTTTTGATACTAAGTTATTGCTATTTTATCAATTATCTTCTGTTGTGTTGCGTTTGACGAGCTGGGTTGAGAAATTTCTTTAAAAAAAGGGAATAATTTTTTCGAACGTATGTTATATTATGAAAGGAATATGGTCCGGGTGCGGTCAAAAACGATGCAGGGCTTCGTCAGGGCTATTTTGACGGCAGTCAAAACAAAAATCATTGCAACAAAAATCATCGTTTTTTGTTTTGACTGCCGTCAAAATAGCCCTGACGAAGCCCTGCAACGTGGGGCGAAACGTTGGCTCAATAAAATAGTATATTCTACTATTTGAGTTTTTTTGACCGCACCCGGACCATATTCCTTTCATCTTTACACACGGTCAATCAATATTTTCCAGTATGTTATATTAGTTATAATTATTTTCACATTTATGTCTCAAGAGCTTCTTGCAAAGCAATATTGACTTTTTCTTTCTAACTTTCGAAAAACATTTTATTTTCGCTATTCCATCAGGTATGGAACCGTTTCCTTTTCGAAAAAGCCATTTGAAAGGCTCACGACTTTCACTGACACCCCTCAGCCGACAGACCGCCTTATTTTGGTTCGTTCCTGTCGATCACGTACTTTCAAAAACTTATTGAAAGTAATTCTATAACTTGACATATTCTCACGATATCAGAAATTGAAAAACTTGAATCCTCGAACGTTCTGGCCGATTCACGGGGAAAGTTAGTTAAAAAGGTTCTTCAGCCGATTCCCAGGCTACTGGTTGCCATTCGTTTCTTAATGGCCTGAAAAATTTCTGATTTCGAATGATTACTACGAGATTTTCCAGTCTGATAGTTCGGTCTCTCGCTCATCAGCTGGCTTTCGGATTTTCGCGCTATTACTGTTTCGTTTGATGAAAGCAGAAAATTAGAATTTTTAGTGGTGCATTTCGTATCTAGGAAGAAGGTAGCAAAAAAAACAAACAAAAAAAAACGTCAAATTCCTATATAATTTTTTTTTATATAATTTATTTATAGTTATTTACAACTGTATACATATATACACATCAATTAAATTTGCTTTAAGTGATATTATGACATGATACAAACATGTAGAGAATCTACCTATTGATAGAACTCCAAAAACACTTCTAAAGGAGAAGATGTCGAGGCCATCTTCTTTTCAGACGCCTAGGAAGATTATTAGGTTGTGAAGGAGAAGCCAAGTTAGAACCGAGTTGGTTTGGGTGGTTGGGAAGTTTATTATGGTAGGATTGGTATCTGGTTCTGGCCAAATCGGCAACATAGGGGTCATGAAACATTGAGGATTTTAGACTGTAAGAATTGGATTCGAGAGGAATTACATGGTTTAGTGGAGCCCCTTAGCTCAATTCCGTATGTCCAGATAGACCTTATAACAGGCATGTAGATCAGTCTTTTGTAATGGATTGGTAGTTTTGACCGTCTTATATAATTTTTAAAAAAAATTTTTTATACATTTATTTATTGCTATTTACAACTTAACCCTCGTCATGAGATGTTTGATGTATTTCCTTAGGCCTTGGACTTCTATGGTCCGTCGCGCCAATAATAATAATAATTTACAACTTTACATTATAATACATTTAGTAAATCTGATCTTGGTTAAAATTAGAGCGTTACAGGCGTGTAAAGAAACTACCCATTGGCAGCACTCTAATGACGTTTTGCATTAGCAGGTCTCGTGGCCATCTTCTTTTCAGGCACCTAGGAGGATTAAACAACATTATTTTCAAATAAATAATTTCAAAAACAGTATACAACAACTTTTAACTAGTTTTTGTTAAATCTATTGTAATTGTCACCTTATGGAAAATAAAATGTAGTCTCTGGTATTGTTTGTTCTTTCCCAGACTGTGAATACATATAAATAAAATTAGCATACATTTTTTTTAAAACAAAATTTGGTGGTAGCAGCTTAATCTTACTAAGTGCAATATTTCATTTTAATGTATGAGTGTTTTTGTTTTTTTCATCTATTTTCTTTTTTAAACAAATATACGTTCTCCTACATTTTCAAAAAGTTCAATGAATTGTGCTAGATATATTTTATGTGTTTCAATCTGTCCTTTTTAATAAAAAATATAATATTGTTATTATATTTATTTTCAATGCAAAACTTTTCTGATTTTGATCGGTTTTATTAAGAATGAAAACAAAATTTTTGTTTTGTTCAAATCTCTTCTTTTCCTTGGGGAGAGGATTATAGCAAAAAAAAAAATTTTTTTTTCACTTCTCTACTTTATTTCCATTTCGAACCAAATCCTGAGGGATTGTTTGATCTGAGAAATTGGGATTAAGATTAAGAAAAAGAATAAAAAAAAAATATTGCTCTATAATGACCAAACAAAATTGCATAAATCGCTTGAGATCGTTAGCATTATCTAATAATTATCGTTAGAATGAAAATATTTTAACTTCCTACTTAAATGAATTCCGCACAATCTGAACTCTCACTCCTATTTTTATTTTTATTAGCTACAGTTCAACTATCAATCAGAACTAGAAATGCTTTATAAATATGAGGCTACTGCTACGAGATCACATAAATGTTCTCCTGTATCATCGCTGGAAATCTTTTTGCTTGAAATATTTTTAACCCATTTAGTCAAAAGTTCGGGCGTGTAACATGTCCGTGTCTGGCGGATGTATACATTCCCGACAGTAACAGCCTTGTCAGAAACACCTTTCGTTTTTTCCTCCTCTCCGCATTCTTTCCGTTTCTTACCGATTCATCACTAAAAAATTGTAATCGATGGAAACACCAATTATTCCTTTGTTAATGTTTATCATGTATGTTACAAAGTCCTTGTTCACCGGGTAGAAAGAGAAGAAGATTTATAATTAACATTTTTGTTACTAATTATTGTCACGGGGTAAAAACATTCCTTCTAAAAATGGACTTACCTGGTTTTGGATATGAAGGGCTCATTTGGTAATATTTTAACCTACTTCAAACTCTACATTTGGAGCATCTTTCTGTTACTAGAAAGTAGGGAATCCAATTTTGAAAATTAAATTAATGTTTGCGTTTTATTCTTCAAAAATAATTCATACTACCTCTATTATCGATAAGTTAGTTTAAAAGTACTTTTTTATCAATCAATTTTTTTTGTATTTAAAAAATTAATATTAAATTATATAGATGATAGGTATAGGTTAATTCACTATCATATTAGACTCGGGCATAGTAGTTCAAAACTATTTCAGTGAAATTGAAAATTTATTACAATAAATTACTTAAAATAAATTACTATAATAAAATTACAATTGCGGTTAGGTTTGCCAAAACATCGAAGATTTAAAGAGAAAAGTGAAGGATTTTTTGTTTAGGTTAAATTGATCTAATTTATTATAATTGATGAATTTCTCAAACATGAAATGAAAATATATAATATAAAATTTATTTATTATTATACATTTATTTGGTATTTATTTTGGTGTTTTATTATTTTCGGTTTTCCTTTCAGTGTGTTATAAATTGTTTTATATTGATTCATTGAGTTTGATTGATTCCAATGTCATGGCACCTTCCCGAATAATCAAGCTGGTAGTTAATTCTCCCTTGGTTGAAGTCTTAATTTAAAACGTCATTAGTTTCGTCCTTAATCTTCAAGAACAGAGGGCCTACGGTCCATTGATTTCAGAACAGGAAGACAAATTACCGCGGAGTCGAACTTGGACAACGCCCTTCACGTTCAACGATTTGCTCTCAACAGGAGCTAAGTCATCCATCAAAGAGTTCCTTCCTTGTAACGTCCTGATGTTTATTTAATTCACCAATGCGCTTTTATGTCCTTGCATTATGCAATTGATTATTTCCATGTTTTGTAATGGTAAGGTACTCGCTGCAAGATTAATCACTTAGTATGATATGAATATTGTTGAACATTTAGTTTAGTGGGTTAACATACTTTCGCAATTTTCAATGATGAATTTGGATTTGCGGGAATTGTACTCTTACCAATGGGGCTTACATGAATTCTTGTATTTACCGATTGTACTGTTGTTTTAGTAACATTAAAAAAGAAAACCCCTTCCTATTCACTCATACAAAAAAAAAACTTGCAATCTTGACAATTCTTTATATCAAAAATCTCGGATCTAAAAGAGGTAGGTATTTTTTTTTTTTTAATATCGATATCACAAAGTAAAAGATAAGTAAAAGGAAATGATTGAGTAAATGAGATATTTTAATTGCAAATTGGACATTTTCTGATTTTGTTGAATTTAAAAATCGTACATTTTCACATACTCTACCCTATTTAGTGAAATAGTCATTTGTATTAATTATTTGAATTATCAAACTACCTTTTGGAATACTCAAGTGTACAGAAATATTAACATATAGATTTTCTATCCCATTAGAGTTTTCCACAACACGTATTGCACAAAATGTGCTCTCTTAAAGATTGTCGGAATCGCACTTCTTACACAACATAGATAATGTCCGAATTTCAAAACCACAGATGCTTGTTTCGTAAGTACTTTTTGAAGCTGTAACTTATATTTTTGCACTATGTTGAATGCAAATTTGTGGCGATTTAAAATATGTTATGAATTTTAAAAAGTCTCCAGAGCTATAATATTTTTCCTTTTAAAATTATTGTTAATTAAAATCCTCATTGTTATTTTATATTCTGTCTTAGGTAATAGTCTCAATAAATATAATTACTAGATGTTCATATAGTTTACCGTCAATTGTGTGTCTTTGTGTTGTTTCAGAATGTTTAATATCTATTTTAAAAATACACCGAGTACCTATTGGACTTAAAAAAATTGTTCGCATATGAATTTTGTTCGTTTATGTCAGTGTTATTCAAACTTTCTACATCTGTTATAATTTTCGTATCAATGAGTACGCCCAGTAAAAAAAAAATTTTACATGCGGAGAAACTTCTTTTAACGCGCTTTTATCCAACAATAACTGTAAATATATAACTTATAAATGTCCCGGCCTGTAATATAAATGTTGAGGCCATTTGGCAACGGTCACCTCATATTAAATATATGAGTACAGCTGATTCAACAATTTTTTTTTTTTAAATTTATTTATTGATATTTACAACTGTATAAAAAATACAACAAGTAAATTTGATCATAATGACATAATGATATGATACAGGATATAGAGAAACTACCCAGTAGTAGAACTCTAAAAACAGTTTACAATATAAGGTCACGAGGCCATCTTCTTTTCAGGCGCCTCGGAGGATTGCCAGGAATGGAAGAGGAAGCAAGGTTAGAAACTAGTGGGTTTGGGAGTTTATGATGGAAGGAATAATATCGGGTTCGGGCTAGATCAGTTACATAAGGAACATTTAGGTCTTTATGGATGGTTTTATTAGTAACAAAATAAGGAGCATTGAGGATTTTACGAAGATTTTGGATTGTAAAGATTGGATACGAGAGGAATTCGAAGGTTTAGTGGAGCCCCAAAGTTCAACTCCATATGTCCAGATTCAACGAAAATTAAATTCAACTATCAATGATACAAAAAATCACTTATATACTGCAGTCAAATTAGAATAGATATTACAGTCAAATTAGAGAAACGCGACCTACCATCGTACTCCTTCGTAGTTCTGGGAGGTAAGCGCGTTAAGTATGACCAATATTGGTCTATTGGGACATAAATCTAGAGGTATGGTCCAATAACCATTGGAGGAGATATTTTACATGAAACTGAATCCATTTCTTTATTTTTGGGGCAGCTAATTAATGTTTCCGGTATTATAAAGTAACTACAACGTAAAATATCGGATCAATTTTTTTCAAACTAACTAATTGAAAAGTATAAGGTACTTCTGTATACCTAACCTGTATAGATACTCGTACATACCCTTACGTGTCTATGAACAAATTGGTTCTAACTAACTGAAAAATTGGTTGTTATTCACTATTGATTATAACCTAATTGAATTATATGATTTTTATATCCAATTATTTTTCATATGAATATAGTCTTTTATTTATTAGGTAGTGCTTGGTGTTGGTTAATACATGATTAACATTATAATGTTAAATGCAGTATTGATACCTCCTATAGTTGTACATGAGACTCCGCCCATCGTAGATATTTCTGGACCTCTCGCCCGATCGCACATCAAAGCCACCGTTTCCATAGCTCCAGTGATGTAAGATTGATAATAGAGCCCCTGGATATGTTAGCAGTTCCTGGAACGACTAGGCTACTGTTATATTTTTACAGTTGGTTGTTGTCGGGCCACCACGGGAGCGACAAAGACACCTATTGACTCAGAATTCCTGCGTGTACTTCCTGAGGCGGGGACAGAATGATCAAGTGGCCGCGTGCCTATCTGACGGCTCTATTCTCTATTCACAGTTTGCCTTCGCTATTATCGCGTAACTGTTCTTAATATTGATAGAGCGATATTGAAGAGCCCTACTCTATATTTTTGTATCGTAGGCAGAGTCTCCGAACAATTATGAACATAATAAATATGGAGTTTTTATGTTTATTCTTTAAGCTATAAAAAAAGGACCAAGCGACATTTTATTAAAATTTTGTCAGATATGTTATACATTACTTTTTCAAGAATTTCGAAACTAAACCCCTAATTCGAAAAGTAATAAAGAGGAACGCTGCGTCTTGGCTTCTGTTGCAAAATAATAATTCTTGAAAAATTATCGAAGTACACTGAATATCGTTTATAACGACCTCCAAGGGATTAGACATATTCGGCCATTATAGCCGATCATCATTACAACCACTGTTAAATAAAATGTTAAATTGGATTTTTTTAAATTAATTATTGCTACCAAGTACCTATAAATTGTTTTTTAATGAGGTGTAGATAATTGGTCGTAGATTAATTAGTGGAGAAGATGGTCAGAGTGGGAAGGGGGTCAGCAGAAAATATATATATATTCATGCCAACTTTTTGACCCGAGTTTCAGGCCATCAGGGAGCTTACGGCAGAGATAATGTCTGAACTCAAATTGCCCATTTGATGAAGACCTGAAACTCAGGTCGAAACGTAGGCATGACTAAATAATTTTTGTTTATATGTATTTATTTTTTGCTGACCGCACCCACCATCCCCCGACCATCTTCTCCACTTAATAAATTGTTTTGTTTGGATAATGGTTGCTTTATTTGACAATCAGTCATTATAACCGTGGTTGCTATTTACGTTAGTAAAATTAGATTTGTAAAAATAAAAATTACAGTCCGGAAATATTCATCACCGTCGCTATAAACTTTATCCAGTGTACCTTATAATAAAATAAATAAATATGATAAAATGTTATAATAAATGTTTCATATGCTTTAAAAACTACTTTCAGGTTTACTAATGATAACAATAATATTACTCATTTTTATTTATTTGCTTTCGAAGATTACCCCACAGAGTGTTCAAGACAAAGAATATGAGAATTAAATATGCATTAATCAACTTCAACAGATCAAAAAACATACTTCGTGTAGTAATGATGAAGCAGACATTAAATCCATCATAGTAATATGATTTCTAATTAATGAAATTTAAAGAGATATTAATTGTTTAAGTAATACACCAAATGTTTAATGTTGAAACATCTAATTTAATCTCTGTGGTATATGAGCTCTTGAGTTTCTTTTTTATTGTGTTATATTTTGCAGTTTTTATGACATAATAAATATGTTTAATTGTGTAAAATATACTTTCAGTAGATAACTAGTTATCTTAGTAATAAAATCCATCTGCTTGCTTTTATCCTGGTAGTGGTATTGCTGGTACTGTATAGCCCCTCCTCCGTGTTCATTTTTATTTTATCTCAATAGAAGATTCATAAATACGCATGTATTTCGAGTATGTAACACTCCATAGTAAAATAGAAGAAATTTATAATTTAAACTTAATTGTTAAGTTTAAATTATTTAATTAAATTTCATTTGATCATGCTTATAGCAGTGAATATGTTGGCGATAAACCAATATCGTACAATATAGTAAAAATATCATCCAATTTATATAAATTACGAAATACATTTTCTTTTTTATTAAAATTGTTATAATTATTGTTAAATGTTTGTTCACTTGGGCTAATTCGGTAAAGTTAAATCTCAGCTAGTTTTTTATGGTTGCAAACATTTTTAAAAGTATTATTGTAAAGTATGACTGTAATGTAAATAGTTATTCATTCGTATTTTAATTTGTTATCCAGATGAGGTTCTATAAAATTGAATCAATTGGCAATCAACAAAATATTATTCCTTACTCAACGAAAACAATATCCGATAACTATTAACTGCTTACTCTCATTTACCAACATATAAAATATTTAGTTAGGGAGAAATATTGTGATCTTAAAAAAACCTCATTTTCCAAATTAAACACACATTTACTACGTATATACACAAATTATACATTTGAATTAGGTATATATATTTAAAATAAATGATAATATTATAAATCATTTTCTCGTTAAATCTATCACTATCTTTTTTTTTATTAATAACTTAGTGGTTAGT
>NW_027115682.1:965628-989889 GCF_000696795.3 Halyomorpha halys | reverse complement strand
ATATATAGAGCTAATCATTTTCATGGCTCTAACGATTTTGATTTAACACTATCAATTTTTTAATTCAGCTAGGTCTTATCCTTATTAAGATCCATTGCCATTGCCAGCTGGCAAGACTTAGATGCTGAATTATCAAAAAGTGCCTTCTAGATGAACAGAGATTTTGTTTATTTATTATAATTAACCGTTTCTTAGTTTAAATAGTAATAAAAAGATGGATAAACTATGAAAGAATTTGATGATTAACAAAAAGAAAATTATATTTCCATGTTGAAATTAAATTCATGAAATGGGGGTAGTCAAATAAGTGTATAAAATACCATTGGAAAGGCGAAAATTTTCGGAAAATTAAATCTAACATATAAAGTTGTAAAACTTAATCAATAATAACGAAAAAGGCGTAAAAAATACATTGAATACACAAATAAATATTGTCATATTTCTATAGTTATCTTAATAATCGATTTTTACATTCAACAACCTGTTTAAGAAATTATTTTTAATCCATTAGTGATAAATAAAAATTGTTTGATGCGCACACCTCACAATATTTTTAAAAAAATTACTTGAAAGCAGAATTTAATTTAATCAGCCTTTGTGAATTAGTGTAATTAGTGAATTAGGTCCCTATTTATCAATCAGCCAAGGATTGACTTAATACCTGGCTTTTATCTTTTAATACCTGGGCTTTCTTGGTATTAAAAATTATTTATTAATTTGTAATAATGCTTTTACTTAATATTAATTTATCCAATTTGAATGTTTGATGAATATGGCACTGCTTCATTGTCTCTGATTTGAATGCTAATTTACATCTGACATTTCGAAGTGAGTAGGAGAACGTGCTTCGGCTGTGAGGGCCTTTTCGAAGGTTCCAGCCTGCTACCTTCTATTACCTTCGCTATTATTAGGTCTCCAACATATCAGATCAGAAATTAACTGCACCCCATTTGATACAATTACTTTCATAATAGATTATTGTTCGTTATAAATTGAGCCCACATAAGCAACAGAACCCAGTAATTTTTTTTCTTCTTTTTTTTGTCGTGTTATTTTTGCTATATTGATATTTTTTTCATTTCATAATAAAACCCCAATACTCTATCTTAATATTCCTAATTTTTTTTAGACCAAGTCTTATTGCACATATACAGCAAATGAGAACCACCACTAACAATTTCTGCTTCACATTGGACATGAAACCGAAGTCCAAATATTTGGCAATGCTAGTAAGATTTAGATGTGGTTTTAATTTATTTAGGTTTTATTAATTAGATAGAAGTGAGTTTCTCAGGAAATACTACTAATAGTTAATTAAAATTAAAATTATAAAATTGAATGAAAATTCTTTAATTTTTCTTTAAAATATTTTGATTAATTTCTTTCATTACAATTACACCAATTAATGAAGAATATTTAACGAGACCAATGCCATATTTTTTAAGATTAGAATGCTCTACCTACACAAGATTATTCAAAATGGGCTGGGAGTAGCTTGGACCGAAATACCTTTGCTCGTTAAATTATATCTTTAAAAACAATTATTTGGTTTTCAGAATACGAATTACGATTTTACAGATTTTTTAAAATTTTAATAAAAAGGAATAAATAAAAAAAGGTATTTGTCAGCATATATTTAGGCAGTTGGAGTAAACTGCTGACCTTTCACATAAAGCAGATCTCTTTCAACTTTTCAAGTGTGGTACTGATTTTTTTATCTTAGTTGAATTCTCTATTTCTCTTTATTTATAAATCATCACCTGTTACGTATGTGCTAATACCCAAAAATGGATTTTAGAAATTAATAATACTACGTTACTGCTGTGATATGAATCATAACTGTTAATGATCGGAAAGGTGTTGGCCAAAAATGAAAGACGGCGATTTCTTCTGTTTCTTAAAACTTTCCAGGGGTAGATGATATGAAATTATCTTATTGAATAAAGTTATCCTTTTTTTGCAAATGTGATAGTCTCCATCGAACTGTTAAGTATATAGCTCGACGTCGACGATCCAGCAATCTGGAACTAGTACAGTGTGCAAAACTACCGAACGCAAAACGCGAATTGTTTTTAAATCACTATGATCATAAAAGCGCAATCAAATCAGGATATGGTTAGCTTTCCTTCACTTTCCACTGCATGTATATTTTCGACTTTTGACTTTACATCTTTCCTGTTAATACTATGAAGCACTACGTTTCTATTCGGCCATTATTGTAGTAATAATAAGTACTAGAATTCTAAAATTGTTAAGTTACTTAATTAAAACAAAGATGATTAATTAAGCTTAGAGGAGTTAAATAAATTATTTAAAATCATAAATAGTTTGTTAATAACTTAGTTTATTCTTTTTTCTGATATTTAGCTGAATAATAAAGTGAATTGATGATTAATATAATGTAATTTGATAGTTATTTTTATTGGAAATCACCAAACAAAACCTCTGATTTCTCAAACAGCTGCTCATAACTAGTCGATGAAGGTTTCACCAACCCAATCTCACCTTCCCTAGTCACGTCAGGAAGAGGCTAAAGCTGGCAGAAGTCTCATAGGCCACCTGCTCACTTCACCCCAGCTGTCTCTTCGGCACAAGCTGAAAATTTACAAAGGACCATTCGTCCGACTCTGCTGAGAAATCCATTACACTCAACCGACTCTGGAGCTGTCAGAACTCCACGGGGTAGACTGAAGGCCTGTACTAGCCCGCTCTTCTGAAACATCACCCCTCTGCCAAGAGCTGATATGTAGCAAGGCAACATGGTTGACGTCCTCACCGAATAGTACAAGAGCCCAAGAAGATAAAAAGGCAGATATCTCACCCCAATTTTTGATTACTTTAATGAAAACTATGTATAATTATAATTACTGTTTGAAAGCGATAAAAAAAATTAATTTTTCATTCGGAGGTCTATATCTTAAAAAATAGGAACAACACAAGAAAACCTAAGAGAACTCCATTTAAAGATGAGCAAATTTGCTAAAATATGAACCCTAAAAGAGTTATTTACGTTAAATGGTTCTCGAGATATAGCTTTTTAAAAAAGCAGCATTTCATAAAAATGTCATATGGGACGTACTGATACATCAGTAGTTAATGAATTTATTTTGAAAAACCTATATCTCAAAAACCATTTGATGTACAAATGCCTATTAGAACTCAAATTAAAGATAGTTTAATGAGTTATAAAGTAGTTTATAATGTTTATCTTCGTAAGAGTAATAGTTTTCATGAAATTTGCTAATATAAATTGATTTATAGTTGTTCCAACAAATTTATATTCATGTGTGAATATCATAAAAACTACTACCCCTACGAAGATAAGTGTCATAAACTACATAATAGTAAGTTAAATTTCCTTTATTTTGAGTGTTGGCAGACATGTGTGCGTCTTATGGATCTTAGATAGAGATAGAGATATATTTTATATAGAGATATATTTTTTCAGAAATCCAATATTTTATACGAACAACTATAAATTAACATTTGGTGAGTTTATTTTGTCAAATATCATAAAAAACTACTACTCCTACAAAGATAAACATAATTAACTATTTTGTAGTAAATTTATCTAGCTATAATTTGAGCGCTGGCAGACACCTGTACGTCCAATGGTTTCTGAAATGAAGTTTTTCATAAATATAACTTATTGTCCGAACAACTATAAATCAATTTATTTTAGCAAATAACATGAAAACTACTATTCCTATCAAGGTAAAGGTCATAAATTTCTTTATAGTACATTATTCTAGCTTAAATTTGAGTGCTAATAGACATCTGTACGTCACATAGTTCCTGAGATATAGATTTCTCAAAATAAATTAACTAACTACTAATGTTTCAGTAGATTCTTAAGAAATTTTGCTTTTTAAAAAGCTATATTGCAAGAACTATTAACAGGACGTAAATAGCTCTTTTAGGGCTAATATTTCAGCAAATTTACTCTTCTTAAATAATGTGGTCTTAGGTTTTAAAGTGTTATTGGTAGTTTTTATAATATAGAGCTCCGAATGAAAAATTAGTGTTTTTTAAAGTTTTGAAAGAGCTGCCATTTTTTATTCCCCCTACCTATACTTGGCAGACTCATCAATTTTGACTATTAATTATACATACTTTTCATTAAAGTAATAAAAAATTGGGGTGAGATAACTGCATTTTTTTTCTTCCCGGCTCTTGTACTGGAAGGAAGTGGTTTAAACTCTGCAATTTGATAAAGAAGTATTGACACATAGTTAATTCCCCCTTTTCAGTTTAACATAAGTTACTCCTTATGTTTGAGCATATAGTTTATATATACTGCGTAAGTTTGGTTTGTCAGTACCGTTTAGAAATCTCCATAAACGCTAATTATATTTTTTTATTTTATTTTATTGTTTGTTGTTATCCTCATATCTTCTAATTTATTTGTTTGTACGGGCTAATTTCAGGAATAACTTTTCCGATTTGAAAAATGCTTGTTTTGCAAATGAGGAAACAATTCGTTTATTGAGGATATTTTAGACCACGTAGCGTGACGCTACAATCCGTAGGAATGAAGCAGTAAGTGTTTAATAAAAAATAAATCTGCTTATGTATGAGGTCGTAATTATTTTTCCTAAAAATTTACTTCATCGGAAAATGAAAAATTGAATAATGGTTCTTAGTAGCCAGTAGATGTGCAATAATGCTTGTTAAAAAAAAAGTATTGTAATTGGTTCGAAAAAATGTATCTAAAAATATACTTATTTTCGAATAATTCAGAACTATTTATCTACTTGAATATTTTAATTGTTCATCCGAAATATTTATAAACTCTCTAAAAGATAAAATAATAACGCATCTAAATCTATCTAGTATTAGCTAGGGTACTAATATACATTAAGCCTGTGATTTTTTTTTTTTTTAAATAATCAGTGCAGTCTTATGGAAACCCGTTCATTTTTATGGATACGTGCATATTTTTTTGTTCTTATTGTGGTATATATATATATTCCGAATTTAACGCGGGTGAAACCGTGTGGAGCTCAGATAGTTATTTGTATACACGTAATTAACCGAATCAGCCCTTCCTCGATATTTAAACGGCTCACCATGAAAGCACTTGAAGAGTATTGTGCTCTTAAGAACTCTCAATCGTACGACTGCCCCCATTCATCTGGAACGTGCTGAATGGTCCTCCTTCAGCCTGAGTCATTGGGCATAATTCGTGCGACCGCCAGCGAAGGACTTCAATCAGTCCAGCGTGCCCAAGGTCCGTGCCTACTCCTAGCCCATTTCCTACCGCGAGTTCTTTCTTCGAATAGTAGGAGTGGCCAACGTCCTTCGATCCTAAAAGTTTCAGTGGCAGTGTGGTTTATGCCTTCTGTTATGTAAGGTACGTTGACGGGTTGGAGGGTGATACATCATGTCCAAGGTTAAAACCTTTACCCTTAGATTCTGTTGCCGGAAACACAATGATTAGGCGCAATATTAGTTTGTATGTGAGCTCATGTTTTTTGCTTAACTATTGACCATGCTACTTTAGAATTGGGGAATTTTCTTCCAAATTCCCAATCTCATATCGTTCCTTTACCACCTATTAAAAAAAAAATTAGTTATTTTTAGTTCATCCTTTAGATACTCTTAGCTGGTGATTCACTACTTTATCAATCCAGTGTACACCTTTAATCAGACTGATAATGCCGTCTTATCTTAATTCTCTATACTGCTTCCTCAGAACCAGATTTAGTGATTAGTGTACCGCCTAGTCAGTTCGGGTTTAGACCTCACGTGGATTACAGCGCCAGTGTGTGACGTAGATGCCGTGATGTTTTCTTCACAAAAAATTTTTATTTACATTTTTGGAATATTCTCGTGCCTATTTTTTTCAGTATCCTTACCATCTTGAAAGCAATGGAAGTGAACCCCCTCCGTTTCGTTAGCACCGCCTCCCCGAGGTCGAGAGGAAGATTTGAGGGCAAGGTAGATTTCACTTCGTGGATTTCGAGATTTTGTTGTTTCAGGTAAAGTTCTACTTCTATGGATTTGGTTAGGATAAATTTACCAATCTTCTATCTCGACTGATTACGACAAAAAATGGCTAAGAATGCTAAAAAAAAAAAAATGATTTTTTTTCACTTTATGTAATATAATGATGAATTGTTCCATTTGTGGTGTATAATAAATATAATTTCTGCCTATAATTTACTTTGAACAGTTTTCTTTTTTTTTTTTTTGTAAAATCATATTTAATTTTTAATTACCAAATATAACTAATCTATAAATTTTGGTTTTGCTACATGCCTTATAAGACATTTGATTACAATATTCAATTATACCTCAACCGTGACTGAAAATAAAACATTTTTTACCATAATGATAACTATAATACAATACTATAAACAATAATTATGAATGATAAGAAAGGGTTGTAACGGATTTTTGAATAATATGGTTAAAAGTTATTGTATTATCAATAGTAATAAATTCAGGATTAAATTTTTATTTTTTATGATTTCATTTACCCTTGATACAGAATAATCTTTTAATCGTATCATTTCTCGGTTTAGAGCCTTGTGATTTTTTTCTTCGTATGTTATTTTTATTATAGGTTTTTGATTTATTGGTAGAATAAACCGAGGTGTTAGGGTATAAGCCTCTAACGTGAGGGATTAAGCTTCAACGTTTAAAATATTTGCAAAATTAAGAATGTTGCGTTAAAAATGTGAATAAATTTATCATTTTCTTAAATTTGTATTGGGTAATTTTTAATGGAATATGCATTGGTACTAATTAATTTAACTATCTGATACACAATCTCTAATATTCTAGATTCTCAAAAATAGAAATATATAGTTGGTTTTCATAAAAAAATCCGGATTTGAAACTTTCCATATATATATATATATATATATGGAAAGTTTCAAATCCGGATTTTTTTATGAAAACCAACTATATATTTCTATTTTTGAGAATCTAGAATATTAGAGATTGTGTATCAGATAGTTAAATTAATTAGTACCAATGCATATTCCATTAAAAAATACCCAATAAAAATTTAAGAAAATGATAAATTTATTCACATTTTTAACGCAACATTCTTAATTTTGCAAGTTTCAAGATTATACCGTTCTCATAGTTACTCTAAAGAAACTTGTTTTTAACTGTATGGCATGCAGAATTATAGTAGTTTTATTAATAATAGCCCCAACATCATCAAGAACATGTCATTAATAGTCGAGAAAAAACTTATCTATGTACACTTATTTCTAAAAGGGATAAACAATAATTATAATACGTAAACTATAATTCCAGTTTAGTCATCAAGTTCCTTAATTCCGTTTTGAGTTAATCATTGAATTTTACACATTATTAAATTATTTAGTAATTTACTTATACAAATAAATAATAACTTAAAAAGTAGGAATATATTAGTCTTGTTTAACCAATAAAAAGTGACAATTGCTAGAAAACGAATAATAGTAGAATAAGATATATTCGTTTTATGTTGAAGACATTGATATAGCACTTATCTGTCTAATATATATTGCTCTAAAAAAAAATTCATGGTGTTGAGTCTGATGTTTGTTTATCATGTGGTATCTATAATTTTCGGCTTGTTTCGAAAACGAGAAAGGTTCTCACTGAATCGGATCGTTGAGCTGAAACCGTACAATTATCGCGGGTGGAGAAAGTTTCGATGGCCGTTGGTGGTTCTAATCGCAGAATCGGGACCGTGACCACTGTGATTCCAAAGAGGTCGATAATCCGACCTTGCTACCTATTTCTAAAACTTAAAACATGTTTTTAACTTACTAATTAGTACTGTTAAATTCGAATCCCTTTAAAAATGGTCTCATTGTAGCTACCGGCGCAAATCTAGGAATCTGTTAAACAAAAATATATCAATAAAAAAATATCTTGGCCTAATGTATTCGTGAAAATATTTTTTCTCGTGAGAAATAGGTGAATGGTTAAAAGTATTAATGGGATATAAAACCAGCTTTTGCTGATTGGCACTAATCTACATCGTGATTCGGATTTGTTTCCAATAGTTCGTTCTCAGATTCGATTCAGTAGCATTATTTATTTAATTTTTTATTGTATTCTATGTTTTACTTTCATTAACAATAAAAAAAAATTTCATTGACTATTGGGTAGCCGTCTTGCCCTTGACGAGGTCTCGACCAACTGACCTCTCGATAATGACTGATAGAATTCCGCAGATAGAATTTCAATCCCTCTTTAGTCATGAGAATGAGTCATGGGCCTTCCTGTTATTGATCTTACATAGTAATTGTATTTTTATTCGGAAAGGAATGATAAATATATAATATAAAGATATGATTAAAGTAAATAATATATTATGCCAGAAATATAACTATTTAAAATGCTGTTATTTTTATTTTATTTGTATTGACTTAAAATAGTGCAGTTTGTATATAAAATCGTTATTTTGTGTAGCTGTATGTCTGGCATAATGATATTTTATTTATTTTAATTAAATATCTTTGCTCGGATACATCTTCACATTCAATACACCTGAGTTCTCCTTTTTAATATATATTATTTTTGGAGGATTTATAATACATTATCACTTAAATTAATTTGTATCTTTTGTGATTCAACACTTCTAGAGGTGCCAAAAAATATCCGGTCTTCCCTTACTCTGCCTCTAAAGGAACCCTTTGAAGTAAGTGATGTCTTTTCATGTCTAGTCTTCAAGGGTGTAGAAGTAAATGATTCATATAAACTTCCTACATATTTGTGAATTAAACATATTAAGTGTTCACACTTATTTATTAAAAAAAAAAAAGAAAGAATGGATTTAAAGGGATGTATTTTGTGTATTTATAAAATACTAGTTCTGATGTATTAGTAGCCTTTAGACTTCTTAAATATTTATTAAACTAAACATTAAAAACAATTTTTTGGGTTCCCTTATTATCATATTTTTTGCGTGGTGAGCATCAACGGACATAAATAAGTCAGTAAGTCCTTTTTCTTGTTTTTTTTTTTTTTCCGTGAATAATTCTATGCTCAGTACAGTCTATTTTTATTTATTTGCTCTCTCTTAATAGCATTAACATTAAGCATATATACATCTAGATTGTTACTTTAAGTTCATGCATTTAATAGAAGTAGATGATTTGTTCACATCTCCAAAGTTTTTCTTTATATATAAATATACATATGTCTGCGTTCATAAATTTATTTTACTTCTTTAATTAATTCATCTTAATTAGCATTCCTTGAAACATCTCGGCTATTCAACCATAGCTTTCCATAATCTTTTCTGTTTTAAGTAAACACTTTCAAGAGGTCTCTGTTTTGTAGTTGTTTTTTCACGATGTTTTCTACCGTAAGCTTCTTCAAGGGCTGTGTTTATCTTGTCGAGGTGACTTCGAAAAGAAAAATATGAGTCGCTGGTAAAAAAACATCTTGGGTGTTCCACTGAAATTCGGTTGTTCATCATTCTCTCTTCGATACTTCCAGTGCTATAAATCATATATATTATAGTTTTACGAATTATATTGAATGGTGCAGTTTTGGGTGACTTTTGCTAGTCACTATGTCTGTCATGCTATTTGAAAAATTAAAATTATTGTATATACAAATAAATTTATGCGTGCATTTGCAATAAAAAGAGAACAGGAGGTATAACTGCATTAAAAAAAAAATGGTATACTACGCAATGGATTTGTATCCTTCACCTACCTCCAAGGTGAATGTTGACGTTCCTTATACTGTACGAGCAAATGCTCGTCGGATCACGTCGCTCCCGGCCTCTTGGATATTATGTGTCGACCAATTATTTTTTTATTTATATAAAATTTTCTTTATTTTCAATAAATCTTTACGTTTTAAAGAACATTCAGCCCATAAAAAAATGTCTTTGTTCTGTGTTTCTATGGCACGACTAACTCTCTTACTTAAATATTATTCTCAAAATTTATAAATGATAATGTCTATGAAGCTGAAATTATTAATAGTGGTCCCCCTTAAAGATATATATTTGCAATTAGAGAACTAAGAAAAAATCGGACTCGAAATAAAAAACTATTTCTAGAACTTAAAAAATATATATAATTTTTCGAATAATCATTTTTACCATGCATCTCCTGAAACATTATAGCCATTAATTCAAAATGTAATTTTATTCTCTAAAAAGCAAAACAAACCCATTTTATCATTCATTAACTTTTTATTTATTCTCATTTTCATAAAGACTGCTCATTGTTGCTATTTGCGAACGTCGCAGTTTTACGACCATTTTTTGTGCATATTACAATTTTACTAACCAACTTATTTTTATATCTTTAAGGGTAAATTTGGGATAATAATAAAAAAATCATGGACTTATATTACTAAATTTTAAAACTATTCAGAAGAAACCAAATAAAAATTATAATTTTCTGAATTTTGGATTCTATTTTATTTTAGGTGGTGCTAAGAAAAAGGAAAAATATTTTCACATAATTGAAAATTTTATTTAATTGTAATTAAATTTACAAAGCCATTTGTGAAACGAAAATGTTAAAAATCAGTGGAATCCATTTTCTTTATTTCAAATGGGTAAATAATTATGAATTTCATACTTATTGATTACAATTCATACTTTATAGCGCTTATCAATTTCTGTATAAATTAATATTATTAATTGATTGATTCTATTGACATGATATAATTCTTAGATAAATTGATTAAAGGCAACTATCATCATATGAAAAACATGACTATGTTTAATAAAGTAAAAGTAATATTTTACTTTATTAATAGTTTTATATAGTCATTGCTTCTGCCCGGTAGAAAATTATCATTTTTATATGTTTTGTTTGTAAGTTAATTGATATCACAAATATATGTTTGGTCAATTTAAAAATTATTTTCCCATCGAGAATACAATTTTTTGGAATGACCCTTGTATGCACCAAAATTATTTCGAATTTTTACATGATTTCAAGAATAAATCCTATAATTGAAAAAATCTAAATTTATTTTTCATGATATGCTTCAAAACTTTCATATGCTAATGTTAAACCCTATAATATTAATGCAAAAGTCAGTTCAAAATAATGTACCAACAAATGTATAAATATTATTGATGCATCTCTGAGATGGAAATGGTTACAGTACTATCGGCATTGAACATTTCAGGTCGTTTTTAGTGTAAGTTAATGAATCTTACGCCTTATTGGATCGATGTTTTTATCTAGTGCATTTTAGTACATCGCTAATATACCCAAAAACCACAGGGACATAAAGATTTTTCGCATATTACGAATCTTCAGTGTTGTTATCTTTATTACGATTTTATTGTTTCAAAAGTTAAAATTGTTAGGTCTTCTCTTCCTCCGAACACAGCCAATGAATTTGTTCACATCTTCTCACACAATGATCTAGGATTGGGAATTTACTATTCTTATCTATTTTTAGGTTCAAGATCATGTTGTGTCATATCCAGTTTTAAGGCTCTGTATGTTTCGTATTTAATCTCAAAGAATCAAGCAAATCTTTATTAAATTAAATTTTTTCTTAATAAAAAATTATTAATTTTTTTTTTAAGTTCTCTTAAATTCTTTTAAATTCTCAACCCGTTCCGGTGTCTTTACCTTAATAAATAATTCTAGATAGCCCTGGTTCCCGAAGTGGTGACCCCCTTTGCCCTCCAATCGGATCGGTATCGCATGGACCCCTGACCCCGGTCCTTGCTTTCCCTGCCATCTGCTAATGTACGGTCCCCGAGGGCCGGCAACTGAAGATGAAAGTTTCCCAGACCACTGCGACGGATACGCCGCCTTTTGTCATTTTAGCTTTCTCTCAAAAGTTACGCCGGCGGGATGACCTTTCGTCGATCTTCCTTGTCATTGCACTCGCGAAACAATACCTTCGCCTCGTGAGCCTTGCGGTTGTTATGAAGAAATGCCGTTGCGTAAGCCATTTCCGATCGATTTGTGGATTAGATCCCACATTCAATTCGGTTTTTCAATTTATTAAGTAATATATTGCATAACTATAATGTTACTAGCTTAACTTCTTGTCTGTAAGCTGATGTTTTTACCATTCTAGACACGATTACACGTTCACAAAGGTTAGTCTATTCATTTTCTGAACTAAGGCAAGAAGAAAATAAGGTATAGGATCCCAAATTTATTTTAGTTTGTGGGCACAAATTAAGGTGAGCTTAAAGCAAGCGAATGATGATGCATTCACACGTTCGTGCTTATTTGGTGCTGTTTGAGAACTACCAACAAACAAACATTCGTGCCCTCCGTGTTTTAAAAAAATTACCTAATCTTCGGAATAAATAATTAAATATAGTTTAAGGTTTTGTATTTTAATAATTGGTTTTTTGAATATAGTTAGGAATGTGTATTTATTTTGTTATTATTAACACAGTTTTATTATATTTTTTATATCGATCCATATGTTTGTGTATTCTTATCATAATTGTATATTTTTTCTGTTTTATTATTTTGTATTTATTTTAATTTTGTGAGTTGTGATCATCTATTCTTATTATTTACATTTCCCCCCTGTTTTTTCTGTGTATATTGTACGAATGAATACTCAAAACACTCATACTTACTGCTCATATTTGTGGCGGATTGTAACGTGATACAAATAAACATTTCATAGCTAAAGCTGTTATATCTCGTGACTCAGAAATGAACATTATGCCATTTCATAAAAATATTTTACTCCGAAGAATTCTCGACGTCAAAATATATATATATATATATATATATATATATATATATATATATATAGGTATCTAACAAAAATATCTTTGAAATTAGATGTCTCTTAAATTATCCGTTGACTTTTTATTTACTTTTTTAAAGTACTAAAATCATATTTTTGACGTTTTCTGACTTAAAAGGTATCACAAAGAACGATTTGTAAAAAACATTATATCTCTGGGTATTTAAATTAACATCCAGCTGATAAAAATACTGTAGCGAAAGTTAAATTTGAAGGTTATCTGGTACCATTTCTATGATTTTTTATCCCTACCATCTTCTTTGCCAGTATGTACTTTTCCTTCCAGAATACGGAGTTATATTCGTATCTTAATATAATTTACAAAGCCCTAGTGTAACCGAAGCATTGGTTCTTTGTTAATACTGTTTTTAGGTTTTGCCTTATCAAAACAAACTAATCATGCAATTTGTATTTAATTATAATTATTCATGATTATTTAATTACAACGGGTGATATAAAAAAGAAGTAGATACCGTCGGTGTTCAGTAAGATGGTTGAATCCGACAGTTTTTAGGAGAGCGTATTTTGTACTTAGCCTTCCTGTAAAATTCTTTTTATCAGTAAAAGGCTTTATATGTTTACACTTTTGCAAACCTATATGCCTTAATAGTGTTTCGCAAAGTTGAACTAATTAAATTACGTCGAATGAAAAGGGGAAAAAATTAAAATGTACAATTTGCTTAGTTAAGCCTTTTTTTGAACCTTAATATGTGAATTTAAAAATTGTTCTGAAAATGGAAATGATACCCTGACGAATCGTTAACGTTTGATGGGTTAATTCGTTAAAAAATTAATGTAGGAAGTCAGTCTAAAAAAATGTATTGGAATTAAAAATTAAAAAAAAAAAGCGCAAGAGCGCAGGTCCAGATTTATCTATTAGGCCCACAGAGGAGTTCTGCCATAGCCTTTCACTGCCCTAGGGAATAAAAAAAGAAAATATTTGTTTATATAACTAAAAAAAATGTTAATAGTGAGCTATGAAAAGTAAAAAAAAAATCGTAAGTGTTGTTAGTATGCAATGAAATTTAGATTGTCATAAAGATTATTTTCTTGGGAGAAATGCCTGACCGAGTCCCCTCCTCCTTTGATGGTATGAGAGGAGCTGCAATAACTCTTGGGTCTACGAGCGTCAAAACCTTAAATCTTATGGGATGGTGAATGGACGTTAGAAATAGATTACTAAAAAGTCAGTACGTTATTTATAGACACCAATTTTTTTTATTCAGAGGTTGACAGAAGACAAGAAATGGGCAAAGTAAGCGAAATATGTTTATTATTTTTTATAACAGTTGCCATAATTTATCTACCTTGGTTTGTATATTAAGTAAAAATAGGTCAGGGCTCAGTCTAAAATATATAAACTGTTATTTTAGTTCGCTGGGTTTGAATCAGATTATTATGTTGTATTCACTCTTGAATCGATGTTAGGGTTGATAGACCCTCCTGTGAATGACATTCATTCTTTATAAATTGGGAACGTGGTACTAAAGTGGTTTGGGAGAAAATCCAGGCGGTTTAACGTGATCCAGTCCACATCACTTCGCCAGGTGATATATCGTTGTATTCGCAATAAGTAAATATATTTTAAAATTAAGATAAGTAAGTCCGCCTAAGGGGACGGGACAGGTGGAGTATTACGGTGCACTCAATATCGTTTAGCTGTTTGACTGTGTAGTGTGATTATTCCCTTGATAAGTGGTGCTTGTACACGGTTGCTCATCCCCCTTAAATCGAATTAATTGAAAGCCCATTTTTTAAATCCTTGTATTTTTTATTTAGTTGTAAATTAAATCGGTTGGTAAGAAAACAAAAATGTAGTGTTTTGCATACGGCTGCCACCCCAGGAATACAATGCCGCCACCCCCAAACTACCTGAGCCTGGATATTGGCTCCAGTATTGTCCTCCTCCTATCTCTTCGGGACACTCGCCGCAGTCGGACAGTGCCCTGTGATGTTGCTCGGTGTGAGGTCCTGTGTACTTCTTCTCTTCGCGCTTTTGGTTGCGGGGGTGTCCTGCTTCTTGGCTTTTCTCTGGTGCCATCTCATCTACGACATTTCTCTCATAGATTCTTGAATGAAGAGCATCAACTTTTTCATCGGATATTACAGTCCCAGGGCCCGCTGTAGGTTCGGGTATGTCGCCTAGTCCATAATGGAATTCGATGGGATCTGATAAAAACAATTATTTTCGATTATATAGCCGATGTTTTCCTTGTATTTTACTAAACCTATTTTTTTTTTTATATATTGATATATATATTTAATAATCTGAATGTATAGACTTAATGAATATTTTTACCCAACTAAGCTTCCCTTTTATGCACTATACATACAAAAAAATGTGTATGAGTGATATAAATATTAGTGAATATCATCAAATGCTAAATTAACATATACTTTATACTTTTATATTTAATGAAACGAAAAACAATCCTAATTCAAATGACATCCTAAGGATAATACATTGGTACAATTTAATGTTTTCTCGATTTTTTTTTTGTCTGGTTTTATTCACTCAACAAATAGAAGAATTCATTTACAATATTTCAGATTTAAAAATTGAAGTTCCTCACCTAATCTAACTAGTACCTAAATTGTGTTACTTCTACATGGCTTATACTTAGAAGGTTGTAGAATACCCTAGCAAATCAACATAATTTATTTTAGGGTGCCCTTACTTTACAGATAATAGTCATGCACTATCACTTCATTTAGCCTATATTTTATTGAGTGTTCTGTCAAATTTCATTCAAAAAAGTTATTAATTTAATTTTTGATTTCTTTTAATTTATATTTTTTGTTGAAACTGTCATTAAAATAGCATTCTTTTACAGAGAGGCAAGAACCATTATTCTATACAAAGGGTCTACAGGACTCGGGTTCAATATTGTTGGTGGAGAAGATGGAGAAGGAATATTTGTGTCTTACATTCTGGCTGGTGGGCCTGCAGATTTATCTGGAGAGATCCGTCGTGGTGACAGACTATTGTCTGTCAACGGCCAAGACCTCAGCCAGGCCACTCACGAAGAAGCTGCAGCTGCTCTTAAGGTAAAAACAATTATATTATTCTGGTTATGATTGTAGTTTTAATGATTATTATAATATCTTTTTTATTTATATTAGTTATTTAAAGTGACTTATATGGATTGTCTTATTTTTTCATCAGGAACGTATGGAAAAAGTATATATATTAATTCTAAAGAAAAGAATTTTAATTTTTTTTAAATATCTTTTTTTCTGAGATGACTCAATTTTCTAATTTATTTCCTATAGTTCATATTGTATCACTTTTAATTCACTTTTTTTTTTAATATTTTATATTGTGCATTTTAAAACTATTATTAAGCAGCTATTAGTATTTTAATGTTTGGTTTATTATTTCAATTTTTAACTTCATAGGGAGCTGGACAAGAAGTGACAATCGTTGCTCAATACAGGCCTGAGGAGTACCACAGGTTCGAGGCGAGGATCCATGATCTTAAACAGCAGGCTCTATCCCAACAGATGCCTACTGCCACTTTGCTGAGAACTTCTCAAAAGCGTAGCCTATATGTTAGGTGAGCTTATTTCATTTCTATATTTCTATTGCATGAAATGGGTCTTATTCAACTAAAAAAGTTTTAAATTTTGAATTGTTTTCTTAATTTTCTAGTCTTCCTCTTGTAAACATATGCATGTCACATTTACCTCTTTGAACTCCTATTTTCCTCAATAAGGATTAAAGATACAAATTTATTATTACTTTTCTAAATAATTTTCTCATTTTACTATTGCCTCTTTGAGTGTAGTACAGGTATGTACTCCTAAATAAGGGGAGAAAAAAAGTACCATGGCTTACAGTTTTGAAATTTACTTATAAACCTTTATGTTTTTAATCAGGGTTATCCATGTCTTATTTGATTGATAATTAATATTACAATGTCAATTTTTATTATAGCTTATCCTGGCACTATTTTTTAGGCTGTATTTCACTTAAGCAGCAGAATTAATTTTCAAAAATTATAGTCTTGCCTGTACCTATCATATGGATAGGAATGGTATTAAAATAAATGTGATTTTATATTTAAACAAAAAAATAATGGTATTTATTTCATGTAAGTTCTTATGAAGTTCTGTTCTATAGTAGTGTTTATACCTGGAAATGATGTATGTTAGATACAGTTTAGTATTGCACAATATACTCCAGGAAGGTATGACATCAGAGCAAGGTTTATATTCAGGTTGAGCAAATTAAAAGCAAACTTCCAACCTTAGTCTCTCCTCAACCTATGAGTGAGACGCCTAATGCCTTACTGAGCCACCCTAACCCACTTTATTCACAATATTGGAATCCATTAAAAACATTTTTTATGAGGAAATGAATCTAAAATAAAAATAATCTATTAATTTCCTTTTAGGGCTTTATTTGAATATGACCCTAACAAAGATGATGGCCTTCCTTCGAGGGGACTGCCTTTCCACTTCGGTGATATTCTCCATGTAACCAATGCTTCTGATGATGAGTGGTGGCAGGCAAGAAGAGTTCTCCCAACAGGAGAAGAAGAAGGTATCGGTATCATACCGTCAAAGCGCAGGTGGGAGAGGAAGCAGAGAGCTAGGGATAGGTCTGTCAAATTCCAAGGGCACCTTCCTGTGCTAATCGACAAGGTAAGTGTGTTACTATTTTGGGAAATTATTGTATTTTAACTTTTTATTTCTTTGTAATTCTAAAAAAATAAAATCTTATGTTGAATATTTAACAAACTTCTCCCTCATGATTTAAATTTTTATGTTTAGTGTTCCATTTTTGCCTAGTAATAGTATGTTAAAATTAAGATACCGTGTTATTAAAACTTAACCAAATTTATTTAATTGTAACCAGAAAATAAATTAAAATTTGATTTTAAAATGTAATATCATAGAAATAAATTGTATTAATTAATAATTTATATTTGTATTAGCAATCTACATTAGAGAGGAAAAAGAAGAATTTCTCATTCAGTAGAAAGTTCCCTTTTATGAAGAGTAAGGATGACAAATCAGAAGACGGTTCTGATCAAGAACGTAAGTAATGTTTAAGTAAAAAAATTAGTTCTCATCTTTATCCATTTTATTTTTTATCTTTCTATTGTTTGACATTAGTCCTATTTCAAAGGTGTCATACTTTATAGAACTATAATTCTAGATTTTGTATTGCTTATCTTGAAGCTTGTTTGGTCCCTTTTGATTTAATATATTTTATTTATTAATTTTAATCGCTTTGCTTGTTAATTCTTTTTCTTAATGTCTACATATATTAAAAATAGTTATCATTCAATTGTGAATGATTAGAATGAGGCAGATATTATAAAATATATCTAGGGTGATGTATTATGTCTGAACTATATCTTTGTTCATTGTTGAAGGATAAAAATGGTTTTCGTCTGTGATTTATTGATGTTTATTTGTTTAGAAGTTGCATGTGACATTATTCATGTTGGAGCTTGTGTGTCTGTTTTTACTCCTTCTAAGAATGATTTCAGACATCATTTTTTTTCTTTTTTGTCTCTTGTTAGTATTTTACTGTTTGTTGTTTCAATATCATTGTACATATTTATCAACCCTTACTTACAGATTTCATTATCACCATTCTTTAATCATTTTTGTACACCATGAAAGGCTAACCATAATTTAATATCTAATTAATTACATGTTTTGTATAAACTAATAAAAACAAATGTAAAATTAAAAAAAACAATATTGTACATTAAGTATACCGTAATACCTAGATGATAGATCTCTAGTCATAAATAATCCTAACACCATATTTTGATTACGGTTTATGAACAAAGACACTATTGATATCGATAATTTTGAAGAAAAAAAAATTAATTTGATTATCAATATACATTTGGCTTTCATTTAATTCTAATTATTATTAAAATATATTTTATAAGTTAAATTTAGTGTTTTTTAATGTATTCATATAATTAGAAGAAATTTAAATTTAAAAACTTATGATGATGAGAGTAGTCTAATGTCAATTTTTTGTATTAATTATACAATAATTTTATAAAAATTATTTGTTGGATCGTTCTAGTATGTTGATACAATTTTAAATGTTTTTCTCAAAAGTATTCAATGATATTGAACATTCCAATTTGCTCAATGCAATAATTTTTGTAAATCACTTAATTTTTAACCACTAAATTTATCAATGATTTTCATATAAAATTTTTTAAATTAAATATTTTCTTTTCTACTGTGATATAGTAAATTCTATTCTATGTGTACATAGTTATGTAACTAAGGGTCATTATCTGATTGGTTATAAAGTTTTTATTTGTTTGTATCATGGTTGATATGTCTTTCTGCATTTGTGTTTTGCAATTGTGATCTGTATGTTGAGAAGTAAGGGAGAGAGCAATTAAAATTTTAATGACAAATTCACAATATTCTTCTTGAAAACCAACATTGTCATAAGATTTCCTTCGGGTAATATTCATTTTGTTTAGTTTCATGGTCTGGTGAATTGTAAAACTTTAGAAATTCTTGAAAAATTTATTGTTTCATTCTATTTATTACTTTTCTTCTTTCATTTTTTTAATTGTCCAAGTTCAAATTGATATTCATCTATTATTTTGAATATTGTTTGTTTTTAACAGTCCTAAATACAACCATGTAAATATTCACATTTTGTATATATTATTCATTACTATAGTATTCCTTTGTCTTATGGTCTTTGTTTAACTGGTTTATATTATTTATTTAGTTGCTATTTTAATCTTACTGTAGTAGCACCAGGTATTAGATGTTCCCAAATTTATGCTGGTCATGACTGAGTAATGATAAAGAATTTATTTGATCCTAATTATTTTTTGTGTCAAAGAGGATATGGTGGTTACCTATGCTGACTGAAGATGTATGATTGATTTCCAAGATTTTTTTCGGTTAGAATTGTCTTCTCTCATTCTTGTTAGCATAACTAATTTGGTTCATCTTGAAAAAATTAACAGTCCTTTTATATCCATTTAAACTTCCTGGTTACTTATTTCATTAGATTTTTTGTCTTATTTGATTAGTTTTCTAAACTTCAATTCTGTCTAACATAATCTAATATCTGTTATTAGTTTCATTAAAGTTTTGTCAAATTAATAATGTAGGTGAAGTGAAACAAGTGATGGTAGTTTAGTATTAATTAGGTTATCCAATCTTATTATAAAGCTTCATAAACTATCTAAAAGTTACCTCTTTAGTATAAATTATCCTTCATGTACTTGAAAACATATCAGTTTAGATGATATAACCTAACCTATGCTTGAATTTGTTATCTAGAATAATTTATTTTCTCTAGAGGGAGGCTGAAGGTAACATTATGATGTTTTCAGAATATATTTATGTCTCTCTGACCAGCTCAAAATGTCAACATTTTATTTGTAACTCATGAAAACAAAGAAATGGTTAGTTGAAAATAGCAATGTATACAGTGAGGCAAAAAATATTGGCTACGCTACATTATCAACTAAAAGTTAGTTATATAATTTAAAAAAAAAAAAAACTTCTTATTTCTTAAAACTTACGAGAAATGGAACTTAGGATTAATTTTTTTAAACATTATTTAGAGCAATCATTATTGTTTGCCATGATTGCCATGACAAATTATTTTATACTTATCTTCAGCCTCCCCTCAACTTAGCCAGAACATGAGGCAGTTAGGTTTTTTGAGGCTTTTTCCCTTCTCTCTCTCACACACTCTGTATGTTATCTCTCTTATTGCTTGCATCAGAGTCTCCGTCTACTCCTAATACTGAAGTGGACCAGGCCAGCCTGCGTGAGTACTCTTTACATACTAACCTTTTCGGCTTATACTCAGGTTATGTGCTGTCATTTCGAGTTTAAGAATATTGGTAACATTAATATGAGAAGTTAAAATAAATGTTGTGATTTTTGAACAAATGTAATAGTTACCTATCATTTGTGTTTAAATAAATATAATTTTTATACAGTTTAAATTGTTTATAACATCTGTCAAGGTTCAGGAAAATCAGACCACAACCTCTAACAATCTTTAATATTATAGGAAAAATTATAAAATAAAATAAGATAGTTTCATCATAATTTAAAATTTCTTCATCTGAATAGTCATTACAAATGTTAAGATAAACCAGCTAATCTAAAAATCCCTAACACCAGGATGTATAGGTCCAAAATCACTGCCTGTTCTTGACAAGATGATATTATGGCAATTTAGTAATCCTGGAATCTATAATGGTTCAGGTTTGAAGTATGAAAACTCTTGCTTATTTTTTTAGCAGAATCAGGCCATTAATTGGAATATTTATTTGCAGATGCCTTAAAGTTATGCCGCAATGCATTGTTTAAAGCAATCTATTGAGTTTTCCCAATTTTTTTTGGAAAAATATTGCTCCACAAAACTGTGTTTCAAATATTTCATAATTAGTCCAAAACGTTAGTATTGTTAAGTTAAAAATACCGAAATCGTTTGATAAAAGAGAATTAAGCTTACCTTCTTCTAGCTCCAAATTATATTTGCCTTTTCTTGGACCTTTAAAGATTTCTTTATGTACCTTTAGATTCTCTCAGAACCTGAACACAAAAGCAACAGAGGATATACAATTTGGTAAACACACCCACTCTTCTTGCCAATATATATTAACCAAATTTATAAATCTTAAAGCAATTCCATGCTATGCTATACTTCTGATGAATGTATTGTTTACATTCAGTTTGTTGTTATCTACAAATTTTAATTCTATAAAATGACTAAAGTAGTTTACTACAATGAATGTCATTATAAACACTATTTTTCCTGTAATGTATGTATGAAGACCAAACTTTTACTTGGAATTCTGCCTTTATACACAATACGTTGTTATAAACATTTTATACTGTAATCAATGAAATTTATCATTGTTTCTTGTTACAAATTTTTTCAGATATTTGTTTGGCAACACAAAACTTGCAGATAAACCCTTATTTAGTGTATTTTCCTGTTATATTAATTTGTAATGTGTGAGTTCTTTACTTCATAAAGGCTTTTTACTAACAGGTCTTATGAATATGTTTATATTCAATTCATAACTTCCTTACTGTATTTGTATATGCTTACAACCTACATTAAATTTAATTTTGTCATAGACTCACCATGAAAGTCTGAAGTAAATGCTTAGTGAAAAGGTTTCAGTGTTCAAAAAGTAATGCACATGGTCAGTTGTTAAAACCTAAGATTCTACCTTGTATTTCTCTCCTGTTACTATCCTTGCAGAGGAGAGAGTGTCGTCTCTTCTATATTAGTATATTTGTAGCTTCTGATAATTTGAGTAAGCGCAAAAGTACAGGCATCTCAAAAAGTACAACAAAAAAATGTACTGTTCATATTTTCTAATGCAAACCTCTTTTTAATTTATTATTTCCCAGGACCCTTACGTTTCAATTATGAGTTCTTTCCATTTTTTTTTTTTTTTTCATTTTGGTCTGTTAACAATATTCTTGGTATATTAGCATTGAAAATTTCACATTTTATTCATGATTACAATATTTTCATTATTTATTAAAAGTTCTTTTATTAAATTATTCCCTTTTCTGTTTCATTAATTGCATGATATCAGATGAATATGTTATTCTAATTGTGACTTTTTGTTTCAGCGTTTATGCTCTGTTATGCTCAAGAAGACCCATCCTCTGAAGGTATTAGCCTAAGCAGCATTAGTCTTATTGAAATTCTCTTCGGTAAGGCCATTCATTCGAAGAGGTTCCTCAAAATAGATACCAAACCTGGATTTTGGTTCAGCATGGAGTTATCGTTTTGTGTTGTTTTGATTTGTCAATACTAAAACGTATATGAACATGAATGAGTGGTTTTACTAACATATTATAAGATGTTTTATTGTGCTAGTGCCAAGTCTTATGTTATAAATATTTTATAATTGTCGTGTCTAGGTTAATTAAAGTAAAAAAAATTATAAAAATGTTTTATGCTTTTTTGCTTCTATAAAGTTGTTGGTTAGAAAGAAAATCTATTCTGTCATTTAGTCGTGCATGGTATAAAACGAATATTTATTGCAATTACTGCTTCAATTGTAAAGCATTAGAATAAGGTTTATGTGTGCCATCGGAATCCATCACAAATTTACTTTATAGTGATTCGTTTCACAGCATTAGTTATGCTTTAATGCAAATTTTGCAGCAGTATTTGACAGAGAGAGCTCTTGCAAAGTTGGGATCATATTCAATATTTGTGCACTTTAAAAAGAAGAAGCAGATTTTCTCATTATGTTATGCAATTTTTTTTTTTTAATGAAGTAGGTGGGAATCAGTTTCTAGTTTTTTAAAATGTTGTATGTAACATAAATACTAACATTTTTCTGAGCCGTAATTTCTTTAATTTTTATTCATCTTTTTCATGTAATATGATAAGTTTATTTATATACCTAAATTATTGGAAATTTAATTTTTTATTCTATTTCATTTCTTTCTGTCACTTCTGATAGATTCATTATAACATTTTTTAAATCCATATTGTATATGCTAACTTTTTCAATTAAACATTTCTTCTCTTCCACAATTGCTTCTCATGAAATTGTAATTCATGTCATCATTTTCTCATCACCAAGATTAACTTTCATTATGATTAATTCATTTTATTCCTTTGCTTATCTAATTAAAAAATATTTGTATGCTGTTATCTTTCTGATCAGTGGACCGTTAACGTTACCATTAGTTTTTCTTTTCAACATCATATCAGTTCTTGTAACGCCAAGGAAGGGAGGGGGAGTCTAATGTATAATAATTTTTCATCCGTACTCAAAACCTGGCAGATATTATAAATAATAATATCAGAAAGTAAGTAGTTTATTATATTGTTTATTAATTGAACAATCTTATGTTAAAAACTGATTGTGGTTTGTAGGGTATCTGTACCATTACCAATTCATCTACAGTTTAGGTAGGATGGTATTTTCAATTAATTCTTTTTTAATTATTTTTTGTGCTCAGAGCTAGCTGTAGTTGTTTCTAAAAAAGTAGAATAGACATTTTTTGTTTTCTTTTTTATAATCAAATTTACCACAGTATAGAGGAATAAAACAATGGACATCATTATACGACCTAATAGCAGCTTGGACAGGTATCCAAGTGTAGAAATCGAAATCAACACAAATAATTGGGACTAAATTTGTGTGCCTTCCTGTTTTTCCTTTCATAATTTGCTTATGTTTAATAACTTAATGCAGAATAAAGCTTATTTGGCAGATCTCGCTAATTAACACCCTGTACTGTTAAATTACCTTAGCTAGCTAGTTTGCTTGACCATTTTCATTTCATTTCTATTTTGTATTTATTATTTTTATTTCATCAATCTATAGTATCCTTCAGCAGTTTTTAAAGTTGAAGTCTTGCATCAATTAAGGTAATAATTCACATGTAGGATCTAATAATTGTCATTATCTACTTTTAACTTCATATTGACAGTACTCATTAACCATTATATCATTTTACTCTTTTTTTTTTTTTTTTTTTAATTTTATTTATTTAATGTATTTTTTTTGTCCGAAGTAAGTA
>NW_027115682.1:958391-965578 GCF_000696795.3 Halyomorpha halys | reverse complement strand
ATTAGAGAGGAAAAAGAAGAATTTCTCATTCAGTAGAAAGTTCCCTTTTATGAAGAGTAAGGATGACAAATCAGAAGACGGTTCTGATCAAGAACCGTTTATGCTCTGTTATGCTCAAGAAGACCCATCCTCTGAAGGTACAGAAGAGACCGTGCTGTCATACGAGCCTGTAGTACAAGAAACTATCTCCTATGCCAGGCCAGTCATTATTCTTGGACCAATGAAAGATAGGATCAACGATGACCTCATCTCAGAATTTCCAGAAAGATTTGGATCATGTGTACCACGTAAGAAATTTTTTTTTATTCTGAGACTTGACTTAATTTATATATTTATATTTCAATATACCTTAATCTTCAATTTTATCCTCATGTTTGAAGTTCTTTTTTTCAATTTCTGTCCTTATTAATCTTTTTGATATATTGTATGACCTTTGATCCATCATTTTTCAATTATTATAGTTCTTTAAGAATATTTAGGCAGTTACGGAAGGATACATCCGTTTATTATTACATCCTTTTGTACACAAAAGAAAAAAAAGTTTTAATTTACTTTAAATGTCTTTCTGCACATATGTGAATACAGCACAATCTAACATGTGGAGGTTTAAATTTGATATTGTGCTAAAGTTTCTAGTTTAAAATTTGACATCTGTGTTATTTAAGCATGGAGTCTACTCTATATCTGGAAAAATCAGGAAATTTTATGAAGAAATACCAAAGAAGAGCAGGAATTTAACAAGTTAAGGGATACAAGAGTGACTTTGTTCTCATAAATCCTAGTAATCATCATTCATCACAATAAGTTTAAGTAATAGTAAACGGTCATTCTTACAGAAAGCGACAATTTTGAATCTGAAATATCCAGTTAAATTAAAAATGGTCCAAACTGCAAAAAAAAATTTGTGTATTCAGCTAGCCATCAGTAATGAATATTTTTGTCCTTCTATGAGTAAGAAAATTTATTTCACAGATAAAAAATAAATATATAACTAGAATGATGAATAATGTGTTTTGGAAATATCATTAATGTTATTTTACATCCAAATTGTTTTTTTCCTTTGTCTTTATCATCTCCCATCAGTAGCTCATCCTATCATCCTCTAGGGGAGAGGGAGGATGAGGTCTGTCCCTGGTCTCTTCTAACTCAAAACTGATTCAGAACATTTTGTTAATTTCTTAAAGAGAAAATCATATTTAATCACATACCAGTCACTTTTTTAAACTGAATTATTAGTTTTTCATGATATTGTTTCCTTTTAGTATTAGTTTAATTAAACAAATTTTATGATTAACTATATCATTACAGATACTACAAGGCCAAAGAGGGAATATGAAGTTGATGGTCGTGACTATCATTTCGTAAGCTCACGTGAGGAGATGGAAAGAGATATACAGAGCCATTTGTTCATTGAGGCTGGTCAGTATAACGAGAACCTTTATGGAACATCTGTGTCATCTGTCAAGGAAGTTGCTGAAAAGGTAACTAACTTCATTGGGATGTCCTGTTCTTATAATTGGAGATATGAGTGAATGAAGGTGCTATGTTACAAATTTTTATTACATAGAAAGGTTTCATTTTAAAAAAGTATAGTTGTAAGATATACTATATAAAGATAAGATACTCTTGTATAAAGCAGATTTTTAAAAATGATCTTGATAATCTGGCATTCATTGATACCTGAGCTGGCGGGATTATATAGATCCACAAAAACATAGTTTTGATGGGAGTGTATGAAAACAGACTTATGCAAAATGGGTAAACTTTTTATTTCTTGATATTAAAAACTCGATAAAAAAGAAAAACTTGTAATCATTGATTGTAAATCGGTTTCTAGGTGTTAACCTAAACAAACTGAACACCATAATTGGGTGAAAATAGGTTTGCTTTAAAATCTAAGATGATATATGGCTTAATAAACACACTTGTTATGTACCAAAACTCATGCAGTTTAATCCTTTAAATGTTATTAGTTTACTACTTTTTGCCAATATCTTTCTCAAACATTTTTATCAAAAAATATATTGACAGAAATTAGTTTACACTTACTTCTAGGTTAACTTGCAATTTTACTTGCTTTTGAGCCAGATAAGACTATGAATTGATATTAATTAAATAATTAAGCCAAGTTACCATTATAATGTGCCAGCTTTAAAGTTTTTGTTTTTCTGCAACATAAGAAATGAAAATGGAGCAGAATAAATTGGAACATGTTGATGAAAAATGATGAGTAACTTCTGAAACTTTTCTTTTTCTTTTATGTATATCTATGTTGTTAATAAATAACACAATTTGTAATTTGCTTCCTAAGTTGTCGGCCTCACCGATGTCCCTGAAGTGTAAATTCCTTTTTATTTTATAATGATAAAATAATTATTTAATATTTTAGGGAAAGCATTGTATTCTGGATGTAAGTGGAAATGCTATTAAGAGGCTTCAAGTTGCTCAGCTGTACCCAATAGCAGTTTTCATCAAACCTAAATCTGTTGAATCTATAATGTAAGTTGATTTATACACTCTCAGAGTACATTTATTTTGAACTTTATGTTTAAATTTAATGCAGTGGAACTCAGTACTATTATATTTATTAAGTTCAAATGTTTTTTTAAAATGTTCTTTCTGCTATATTTATGTAATTGGCATATGCCAACTGTTGCATTGACTTATTTCTGATAGTGTCTATGGTCTGAATTTCTGAGTCCCTTGCCGCATTCTCTATGGTAAGATAAAAAAGAATGCTGGGTCCCACTGGTCCTTCTAGTTTGATAAACTCATATTGTTCACAAACCCTAAATACTATAACACCTCATCTCTACAGATGAAGGTCATTAACTATAAATATTTTTGAGTCTTTTAAGTGTGTAATAAAAACATAATTTGAAATAATAAATCATCTCCACAGTGGTCTCTTATTTTTGGAAGGTTGTGCCTGGTCAAAACTGTTCCAACCACTTGATATGAACCATCTGTCTATAAAATTTGTTATGAACAACAATATTAATTTTTAAAATTATGAAGAAGATGGTCAGAGTTGGGGTCAAAAGGAAACAAAAAAAGTTAATAAGGTCAATCATTTATAGAGAGAAATGCTTTATTTAGGTATGCTGCCCAAATACATTTCGTTGCTGCAATACACAACACACCAATCAATCTATGATCGGACATATATACAATATATATGTATTCACATGATATAACAATATTTTTTTTTTTATAATATTAATTTTTAATTTCTAATGTTTTATTATTTGAATTTTTCTGCATGTTGAAGTACTGTTTTTTAATACAATCAAACTTCTCTACTACGAATTGAACTGTGTATTAATTACATGTTTTTAATACATTTTTAAAATACTGAGAACAAATAATTTCTATTATTTGTTTCAGGGAAATGAGCAAAAGAATGACAGAAGAACAGGCCAAGAAAACCTACGAGAGGGCACTTAAGCTTGAACAAGATTTTAGTGAATATTTCACAGGTAATCATAAGATCCTTATAAATATTTATTTTTTATATTACTTTGTAATGTTTCCTAAAACAACTCCTTCAGAACACCAGACTTTTGATTAATTTACTATCTTTATGTAAATATGTGCTGATGCTAAAAGCTATCTGTATGTTGACATGTACTTAATCATTGGACGATATATATGTGTTTAGTAGAAACTGTTAACCCATAAATTTCTTACAGCCGTTTATAAGGCATAAACCCCTACTTTATGAAGGCAATTTTTTTTTTTTTTTTTTCATAATGGGTATTGGTTCTAGCAATCAGGAATGATCCTTAAATTATATTAAAATAAAGTTCCCTCCGCTTCGAAAAAGTGGGATATAAAAATACTATATATTCAGTGCCCAGTTAAGTTCATCAAAATTCATTTAATTTTTCTTTTTATCAGGCAACATTTTTTATATATTGTCATATATGTTCTCGATAAATAAATATACTTAAATTTATTTATTAAAAAACAATTTCACTTTTCCATGTTTTGTTCTGAAATGACAATATTACAAGGATTATAATTTTAAAAACTTATACTTGACAGAATAAATTTCATTTTTCAATTTATCCATAATATTATATAGAAATATAAAAAAATATATGAATAGCTTGGTAAAAAACAAAACTTCCATTAATTTGTTTACATAATTTACTAATATTATCTTAGATCTACCTATCCCTATCTATAAATGGAAATTATTCGAATGTTCACCTACTTTTTCAGTCACTAAACTGATTTACATGTTCGCCAGGGGAAGGTTTAATGCTACTGAAATTCCTGATTTCTCAGGAAAAAAAAAAGTTTTGAACAAAATTTAGCTTAGCTTGTAGAACAGAAAGTATACATTTGTTCACAGTTATTATATATCAAATCAATCAATTTGTCTCTTTCTGAAGAATAAGAAACAAATATTACTGATTCCATTAAATAATTTTATATTTACAAAAAAATATTAAAAACATGATGAGGCTTTGAGTAAAGTAGGCCAATAATTTTTTTTTTTTTTTAGGAAAAAGGAAATAATATTCGTTTTCAGCATCACCTGATACCCTTATATACTAGTTTCCAAATAAATTAAAGATTAGATATTTTCCAACTCGATCCTTCAAAACCAAGGATTTTTTCTCCTAGTGTTCATTGTTCATATAATTTTTTAATAACTCCTCTTCATTTTATCCAAATTCTACATTACTACTATCATTTGAAAGTTGAATGTCTGCTCTTTGAACTTATATTAACACCATTTAAACCTTATTTCCTTATATGGGCGATATTGATTTCAAATAAAGAAAACAAATATAAAAGAAAGAAAATTTTTTTATTTTATATCTCCGGTTCTAATTTGTTTAATTAGGTCCTATTTATTTATGGCATATGGTGTGCTTTATAAAGGCTTACACCACTCCTAGGTTTCGAGTAGATTAGTTGAGTTGTGTTCAAGTTATCACTGTTTTTTTTAAAAGAAATCAAAGACCTTATGTAAGGCAAAAATTAATATTTCTAAATTCTATGGCTTTGTAATATTGTATATTTATATTGCTGCCCTTATTTCTGGTGATTCATTTTTGTTTTGCAAAAAATAATATTCGCCTTTTACTCTTTATTAAAGGATTTGATTTAGCATTCTCCATGACTACTAAAACTGAGAGATAGTCAGTTATTTCAAATAAACTATTTTAATGATTATAAAACCTGTCTTGCATTACAGAGCATTTAATATTTTATTAATATACTTCAATGAAAATCATTAGAATCTTTCTTAAAAAAATATATATGTAAAATTAATTATGTGAAGTGGCAAATCGAAAATAATTGTTGACATTCCTGGCTTTAATGCTGCTACCAAATATGTAATTTTATTTTTGAGGCAAGTTGTTCACCAATAATCACAAACCATTTGGCGAGACTTGGCTATTTGGTCCCTGGCGCTTTTGAAAGGTATATTTCGGTTGAAAATTCAAATTCACAATTTGTCTCTATCGTATTACTTTCCCCATTCTTTACATTTCTTACATACATTGGTGGAAGTAAATAATTTTTCTTCCTAGGAATCTGTAAAAATTGATCCAAATGTAAAATAAAACTATGAAAGTTGAGTCCACATTTTATAAAAGATATTATAAATAAACTAAAGGCTAAAAAATATTCCTTTATGTGTATGTACACCTGACATAAATATGAGGACCTTCTCTATTGTACATTCCAAACTATCTTTTGATAATTATTTGCTCTGTGGTATTCTAATACCTCATTTATTCGAACATCTTTCCAAATTAATATTTTTTTCTCCACCACGTGAAGATTCCTTGAGGTTTATTGCATCTTTTTATTACTTATTTTACAGGATATTTCTTTATAAGTGGTGTACAAAACCACCATATCTTTCCTTAGAAGTTTCCTTTGAATTCCTTTGGTTCCTTTGATATAAAGCATTGAAATTTTATCTTTGAACAGAAAAGATAGGCATTCGTATTACTCATAGTTATCTAAAATGAGTAATGTAAATGATATAACAGTGAACAGGGAAAGCCACCTCAATATTTTCCTGCTTTGATAACAACTATGATCTAATCAAAACTCTTTGGAATGTCATTGTGTACTACATTAAATAGTTTTTAAACGGATTAAACAACATTTTTTTGGTATAAACAAGTTCTTAATAATGTAAAAATGCTTATATCCAGATGAAATAGAAACACATGTTTTATAAAATAGATTATTGCAAAACCTAGCTTTAAAAAAGATAACTCAAGTTTAGTCGAAACTAATTTTTTTAAGGTTTATAATACCAAGTCTTTCAGAAATAAATTATACATGAAATTGAAAAATGATTAATATCTAATTTTTTATTTATTTATTTCTTCCCCTTCTGATGGTTTCTTTGATGCTCATATTAATTAATACCAGGCTATATTTCACTATACACTTGTACACTATATTTCATCTTATCTGTTTATAGTAATAAAACTGCTGTTATATATTTTAAGTGAACTAGTTTTACTTTGATTAAAGTTTCATACTCGACTGTGTTAATGAACACAAATATATTTCAATAAATGAGCCATTAAGAGCTGGAGGGGTGTAAGTCAAACCTGAGATATTCAAAAGTTTTGAGGAAGTTCTATAAGATTTTTAGTTAGAGATAACAGCCTTTTCTGTTAAAACCAATTAGTCATAAAAAAAAAAAATACACTTCTTTTTGAAAGTATTTCAATGCCTTCAGTAAATAATTAAATAATTATTTTTTTTATTGAAATTAATTTTGGTGATAGCAGACAGGCTTCTACCATCCTTGCTCTCAGTGGCTCATATGCAATGAAACATTACTTCATTTAAATTATATAATAATCTAAAAAAATAATAATTTAAAACCTTAATCAATTATAATATTTTTTCTTTCTAGGATATACTGAGAAATACAACCTTAGAAAATAAAAATTAAAAAGGCTAAAGAAAATAATTACATCCATCGATAATATAAAAAAGATTTTTTTTTTCTCTGAATAACTAAAGTTATTTTTATTTGTTCCAGCAATTGTTCAGGGCGATACACCTGAAGAAATTTACCAAAAAGTCAACATGGTTATCAGGGATCAGTCTGGTCCTACAATTTGGGTGTCATCTAAGGACCCACTTTAAGGAGGCCTCTCTTGTTAGTTGTTTAAAGTATAAATGTATAAATA